>NC_080424.1:1567500-1702500 GCF_029873635.1 Malania oleifera | reverse complement strand
ACTATGGCTGCGGAGGTGGCCCAGATGAGAGAACTTGTTAATGAAGTGATGGGATCACAAAAACATCAAGCAGGTTTGATAGGCGACATGTCAGAGGACTTTCGCCACACTGTGGAAACTTTGCAAGCCCGGATGGCAGATCTGGATGCAAAGATGAATGTGATGGTTCTTGCTATGGGGAACTCCAACACTCCGAGAGTTAGCAAAACCAAGGTGCCAGAACCCAGGACGTATGGGGGTGCCCGAGATGCCAAGGAGTTAGAGAACTTCTTGTTTGATGTGGAGCAGTACTTTTGCGTTGTGAGGATGGTCTCAAAACAGGCAAAGGTGGATACTGCGACCATGTACTTGGTTGGTGATGCCAAACTGTGGTAGCGTACCAAGTATAGAGAAATTGAAAATGGAAACTGTGTAATTGATAGTTGGGCAGACTTGAGGAGAGAGCTCAAGGCCTAATTCTTTCCTGAGAACGTTGAGTATAATGCAAGAAGAAAACTGAGAGATCTCAAGCATACGGGGTCAATCAGCGAATATGTGAAACAATTTTCTGCTTTAATGTGGGATATTTGGGATATGTCGGAGAAGGACAAGTTGTTCTATTTTCTTGAGGGGATGAAACCGTGGGCAAGAACTGAACTTCATAGGCAAAGGGTTCAAGACTTGTCAACTGCACAAGCGGCTGCAGAACGCTTGATGGACTACGCTGGTGATGAGACCGCTTCGTCCAAACGGTTTGGCGAAGAGGGAAATAGTGGAAAGTTTTTCAAGAATGGCAAACCCAAGAGTGGAGGAGCTGACTATAAATCATCAACCTCAAAGGAAGCTTCGTCGTCTCAAGGGTTCAACACACCCAATGGAAAGGGGAAGAGTAAACTCGAGTGTTTCTTGTGTCGAGGTCCTCATAGAGTTTTTGAGTGCCCTCACAAAGCATCACTTAATGCTTTACAGGCTACTATTGCAGAACAGGCAGTGGAAGATGATAGGGAAGAGGATGATGCCCCGAGGGTGGGTTCAGTGCGGTTGGTGAACGCATTGGAAAAGCAGGCAAAAACACCGAAAGTTACACAAGCAAAAGGGTTAATGTTTGCGGACTTGAGGATAAATGGGAAGAGTACTCGCGCTATGGTGAATTCGGGAGCTACTCATAATTTTGTTTCGCAGTTGGAAGCAGGGAGACTCAACTTATTCTTAGAGAAGGATACAGGACGCATGAAAGCAGTTAACTCTGTAGCCCAGCCTACTCTGGGAGTAGCCAAGCAAGTGGCTATAAAGCTTGGACAGTGGGAAGGTCATGCGAATTTCACAGCGGTGTCATTGGATGACTATCCAGTTATTCTAGGAATGGAGTTCCTAATGGGGACGAGGGCAGTGCTGATGCCTTCGACTGGTTCCCTGTGTCTGATGGGAGATCACTCGTGCATGGTACAAGTCGTTGCAATGAAAGGAGACGACGGGAAGTCCCTTTCAGCCATACAACTCAATGAAGGATTGGGTCAGGGTGAGCAGACACGTCTAGCCACGGTGGTGGTAAACAAAGAAGTAGGCCAAGAGTTGGAGCCTACGACCATCCAAGCGGTGTTGGATGAGTATAAGGAGGTGTTGTCGGATAAGCTGCCTCACAATTTGCCTTCACGACGAACTATGGAGCAAGAGATCGAGTTGTTATCAAGAGTGAAACCACCTGCTAAAGGCCCATGTTGGATTGCGCCTCTTGAGATAGTAGAGTTGGGGAAACAGCTTGATGAAGTGGAAGCGGGATGTGTTCGCCCTTCCAAAACACCGTTGGGAGCATCGGTGTCGTTTCAGAGGAAACCTGAAGAGCATCTACGGAAGGTGTTCAACAGGCTGAGGGGAAACAATCTGGATTTGAAGAAGGAGAATTTCTCTTTCGCTCGGCGGAGCAACAAATTCCTTGGTCAAGTCGTTGAACAAGGTCGTATCCGGAGGGGTATGGAGAAGGTAAGGATGATTCAAGAACGGAAGATCCCCACGACAGTGAAGGAGTTGCGTTCCTTTCTTGGCCTTACTAAACTTTGCAGGAAGTTCGTTAAGGGGTATTCGCGGAGAATGACTCCAATGACAGGACTACTGGGGAGGTATTATTGGCCGCACCCGCGAGATGATGTGGTTGATTATACCAAAACTTGTCTCACTTGCCAACAAGACAAGGGGGAGCGGAAGAAGTATGGTACTTTCATGGCCGCACCAAAGTACTGTTCGGCAGAGGGGACGACACAATTGTTCCTTGTGACTATTGTGAGATATTGGGGTGTTCCCCAAGTTATTATTTGTGACCAAGATTTAATGTTCACTGACAACTTCTTAACAGAGTTTTTCAGGATATTCAAGTCACACCTTAACATCTCTTCAAGTTATCATCGACAGACAGACGAACAGATGAAGAGATTCAGAGAGCTGTTAGATAAGTACTTGTGCCATTTTGTCAACGACAACCAGAAGAATGGCGTGCAACTACTTGATGTGGCTCCGTTCTGTGGCAACGCCCAAAGGCGCTCAACAACCAACAAGAGCCCTTTTGAGCTTGTTACAGGCCAGCTGCCACTGTTACCTCACACAGTGGGCGAGCCATACAGACGAAAGAGTCCTAGGGCGTACATCTTCACCAGTGAAGGGAGACAGAATGCAGACTTTACCCAAGCCTATCTGGAGAAAGCTTCTAAGCAGATGAAGAAATGAGCAGATCAGGAGAGAAGACCGCAGTTTCATGTCAGCTGCCTCAAGCCATTCAACACCAACACCAACAACCTGAGTAGGAGTCAGTCAAACAGCACAGAGTTGAAGATAGTGCAACTTGATAGACATTAAGTTGAAGAGATCCTTGCAGAAAGAAAGTTCATATCCTCAAGGAAGAAGCGGCAGAAGTTCCTAGTGAAGTGGAAGTGCCTTGATGACAAAGAAATCAGCTGGATTTCTGCGGAAGATATTCAACCGTTCGTGGACAAATTTGAAGTGTACCTACCGCCAAAAGTCTACGAGGACGTCGACCGCATAAGTGGGGGAGAATGTCACGAGCTA
This sequence comes from Malania oleifera, assembly GCF_029873635.1. NCBI lineage: Eukaryota > Viridiplantae > Streptophyta > Magnoliopsida > Santalales > Ximeniaceae > Malania > Malania oleifera. The sequence continues at coordinate 1,699,464 of NC_080424.1, read as the reverse complement.
AGCTTGTTCAGGGCATTATGCTTGCCTGTGACCGCTTATCTCGTGTGCTTAGGATGGGTTTCCATCATGTAAATACTAGTGTAGGGTTAATTTCTGCTAGTAGAGTCTTTGTAAGCCAAATAAGGCAGTATGACTCCTCGGTCACTTTGATGTTTCCTAGTACCAGGATGATAATTACATAAAAACCTCTTTAGGTGAGGGTGAGTGTTCATCAATCATTGTAAAACTCACTAGCAATTGTCAACGTGCTTAACCTACTTGTCTCCCTCGCTAAATACAACATGTCAACGGAGGATTTGTTAATGAATTACGTTTGCTTCAATGTTTACTGCTTGGTTGCCGCGGCTTTCATGAATTGATTATTATTTCCGCTGCTATCTTATTGAATGTTAATGAAAGTGTTTCGTGGATGAATGTTGGTAAACGATAGGCTGGCTAGTTAAGCAAGAGTGCTTTAACTAGCGCCGCCCGGCCCTTCACAACGGTGTGAAAAGAGGCGGACCGTGACACAAAGCATGAAATTGACGCATCAAGCACCTAGCAAAACTTAAACTAAATCATTCTTAATTATTAACAGAAACATAGTAAAATGCGGCCATAGTGCTGACGGAAAATCCAAACAAAAACGTACTTCAACCTTAGATTTCAAAATTCCTTAACCAATTTGAAAAGTCCTTAACAGAAACACTTGGAAACTTTGGACTACCTTGCCGATTTATGCAGTTCCGAATACAACACATATCTAAGCCCAGCAGCGGGCAAAAAATTATCGTAAGCGTGTAGATTCTGAACTCTAGGGAATTAATGAAGCTAAATCAACAAAAACTCGCTTATCTGGACTAAGTAAAATATAATATTCAATTTTTAAAATTAGTCATTAGCGGAGCCTGGATAAGACGTCACTCGTCGTATTTCACAAATCGTACTGAAAAACTAATCAGCCCTGTGTGCGATATATATATATATATATATATGTAGAGAGAGAGAGAGAGAGAGAGAGAGAGAGAGAGAGAGAGAGAGAGAGAGGGAGAGAGAGAGAGAGATGAATTCAGGAAGCCATTGTCGATGAACCTGAGTCGAGATCATTGTCGACGGTACGAATGGTAGTGATGAGCATTTGCTCTTCGGCTGAGATCTTGGCAGCTTGATCCTCCACATCTGCGCATATCAATTACCCAGAAAAACCAAAATTATATGATAGAAATGCGAATCGTTTATCGGAACAGCACACGGTTCCTACAATTAACTTCACTGGAATTGAACGCGCAGTCGCTAGTTCAGAGAGAGCGAGCGAGAGAGAGAGAGAGAGAGAGAGAAGTACCGTTCATCTGAGAGCGCAGAGTCTTCATGTATTGCAAGTATGCCTCCATCTTTGCTGCCTTCGATTCAGAGAGAGAAGGAGAGGGAGGACTGCGGAGTGGTTTGGGAACAGATGCGAAACAAATCAAAGAAGAAACGGAAATAAATGGAGGGAAAATTGAGGAAGGACTTTGCTGCAGTTGAAATCAGGGAATCTGACACGTGGCAGACTAAACTGTACGGACAAATCTCGCAAGGGGAAATTTACATTATGCTCCATCCTTTCAAAAAATTATGAGTGCTATAAAAGATACAAAAAAAAAAAAAACAAATAGAAATGAAACAGAAATTTACATGGTTCGACTAAATCTATTCCACGGGTGGATAAGATCAAAAATTTTATTATTTCAAAAAAAATTACAAGATGATTTGAAATTGACCTCGTACAAAATATATTTCTTCTTCTCTCATCTTTTATATTAGCATACATACTTCGAGCCTAATGTGTTTATATCAAAATGATAGGGAGAGAGAGCCCTTTTATAGGACAATAAGGATAGTACATAATTTATGTTGGTGAAAAATGAAGGGACATAATTTATGAAGGTGGAAAATGAATGGGTGACAGTCATTAATATTTATGGTTTTCATAATACTCCCCCTTAGACGTTATCCATATATTAACTTCTTCTGTTAAGATTTTTAAGATGTCTCATTACGATAAGATGAGCTAATTTCTTAAATGTTGTAGTAGGCAAAGCTTTAATGAACAAATCTGTTAGATTATCACTTGATTGAATCTGCTGAACATCACCATTCTTCTGGAGTTCATGTGTATAGAAGAATTTTAGAGAAATATACATCATTATGTCACCCTTTATGTATCTTCCTCTTAGTTGAGCTCTACATGCAACGTCATCTTCATATAAAATTATTGGAATACCCTTGATTGATTGAAGGCCACAATTTGCTTAGATATGAGAAATCATTTATCTGAATCACGCACATTCTCTACTAGTTTAATGGATAGTTAGTATTTCATAATGATTTGAGCATGTTGTTATAACCATTTGCTTTGTTGATTTCCAAGATATAATAGTTTTTTCTCGCAAATAGCGTAAAATGTGCTTAATTACATTCCAGTGTCGCCAAGTAGGAGCATAGCTATATTTTGCTAGTAGATTTACAACAAATGCAATATTCCGAAGCATCGCATTGTAACCACAGTATTCCTCCGCCATAAGTGAGGGTAGATAATAAATTCGGGCCGGAGCTGCTTTGTGGGTGGCTACCAACTCTTCTGTAGGTCTCCGACGTAAGGTAGAGTATGTTTAGTATCAGTTGGAGAATTTCGGGGACGAAATTCTTATAAGGAGGAGAGATTGTAGTAACCCAACCCAAAAAAATAAAATAAATAAATAAACAAATAAATAAAGAGATATTTTGGAGGCGATATTTTGGAGAAGATATATTGAAAGGAGATATTTTGAGATATTTATATATAAATATCTTTGAAGAGATATTTATTTTGATTACTTAAAGGCTAAGTTAGGTTTTATTTTATAAACTCTCATTCTCTCTCTCTCTCTCTCTCTCTCTCTCTCTCTCTCTCTCTCTCTCTCTCTCGTCGACGAAGAGATACTGAACTTGTTGTAAAATATCGGAATAGGGTTCGTCGCCGAAGGAGCCGATTCATCGACGAAATGTATGGATAATTCATCGACGAAGGCGCCATCTTGTCAACGTGGTTGGTCGGGTCAAAGGGGCTATAAATATCCTATTTCATTACTTCATGGCTAAGTAAGCTAAAACTCCCTCTCTCTCTCTCTCTCTCTCTCTCTCTCTCTCTCTCTCTCTCTCTCTCTCTCTCTCTCTCTCTCTCTAACTAGCAGGATCTCTCTATTTCTCTTCGATTCTTCGTTGTTCGTCACCTAATTTGTCGATCTGACGTTACTGCATGGATCAGGGGAGGAATCTCTATGTTTTTAGCGAATCAGAAAGTCGTTTCAAGAATTTTCGGGTTTTGACCCAAAATCGAGGTAAGGGTCCGATTTTAGTTTCGTTTTGGCTTATATGTAGTAGTAAGAATTGTAGTGAAGTATAGTTCTTGGATGTTTAGGTTTTGGTGTCTCGGTTCATAGTTTTGGAGTCGTAGAGTTCGTATTTTGGTATTCGAGAAAGGTAAAGGGATTCTGTTTGTATTAGTTTATTTTTGAAATTGGAATCGGTAAACCTGTAGTTTACGATTGTATGTATGTTTTGATTACTTATTTGGAAAAATCTATCGGGGAAAAATGTGGGATTTTTTGAATTACAGTTTTCGAGAAAATTTAGGGGTTTTGGGTATCATCTTTATTTTGTTGGAGAAATCGTATGTTGTATTAAAATTTGTAGTATTGAGATGATCGTACCCATATTTGTATTAAACTGTATTATTGAATTGAAAAATGATATGATTTTTTGTATACTCAAATAAGTGTGGAATGAACTATTGTATGTAAAATGTTTCGGGTTTTGTAAAAACAGTTAGGGGTGGCTAATTACCGTATACTGATGAGTATAGGGACATGAGTTCCAAAATTGTTTCAGGCTTTGTAAATCAGCTAGGGGCGGCTAATTACCATACACTGACGCCATGTCTCGGCTAACCATGGGCGAGAGTGTCCAGCTCTATATTCGAGGGTGTGAAATATCGCCCGTTTTTCCGACTGGTCACCTATGGGTATGAGCTACACCGTACTAGCAATGATATTGTTGTGAGGCTTCAGTTATTGCAGGGTATTGGGTGCTTGAGTGTGACGACACTAACTGTATGTTTGGTATCGTATGTACTGGAACGGATTTGTGAAAAGTATTGAACTATATTGAACTGCATTGTAATGTATTGTATTGTGTTATATTTTTCGCCGAAATAACACTCGTATGCCACATACTGATATAACTTGCTTTCTTCTTTACTGAGAGGTGTCTCATCCCGAATATACAAATATTTTTCAGGTCCTTCGGGTAGCCGAAACTAGCATCCTAGCGTCCGGAAGCGGGGGCGTCGGTTAGCTGTGTTTAATACCTGTGTAAGTACAAGTTTTGTAACCGGGTTGTCATTGATGGATTTTGTAGACACCCAGAGTATGTACTGTAATTTTAGGAATGTATATTCTAGTTATGTATAGACTCTGATATGGTATGATGTATGTATAGAAATAACATTTTCCACTGCGTATTTGATGAGTATGGATATGTATGTGAATGTGTATAGAGTTTACGTGTACCCAACGTGGTCGGACCCTCATTCAGTATTGTATCATGTATGTTTAATTGATACAAAGACAGGTTAGGTTACTATATTCACACCTGGGACCCATCTGCGGGTTTGGGGCGTGACATATGAACTATAGGAACTAAGGTTCCATTATACTATTTGAAACTGTGGAAAACAGTTGCCGATTAAATACCGAGCTTTATATGTGAAAAGGGGTCAACCAAGAGTACGTGTGTCGATTGATACCTCAATTTGAAAGAAAGAAAGAACGCTTGTTTAGTTCATTAATGAGATTGCGAAAATACTGGAAATGCATAGATTATTATGTTTTCATTATAAATTTTATATATGATAAATGAGACCACAACTTGTTACTAAAGGAGTTGAAAGATACTTTAGATTAAGTTCCGTTGCTAGTAAAGTAGAGTGCAACCACACATGTGAATCCATGTGGGTACAAAGATGGTCGGCTTGCAGGAGTATTGGGACCACTGGTGAAATAATGGACCAGGTGGGGCAGTCGGACTATATAGTAGATGCTTGACAGTGCCTGCATGAATAGGGCATGTCAAAGTTATCAGTGCACAACCCGTGTCACGAGGTAAATAGACATATTATGACATTTCAAAGCTGGTCGTTGTCCTAAATATTCATATACATGATCTAAAAACTAAAATGGGTAAGGTCACAGGGTTGAGTACTGTGTGGAGGGATCGTACAATATATGGGCCTGTACCCTACCCTAACATCGGGAACTCTCGCTTGTAACGATGCTGAATTATATTTGTATATCTCCTATGGTACAGTAATATGAATGTGGAATTGTGCAACTGTTTTAACTAAAATAAACTCATGTAATCACGTGCTGTTGTAATATCTTTCATCTTACTGAAAAGTGTCTCACCCCAACCAATCTTACAACCTTTGTTTTAGGTCCTTCAAGGCATCGATCCTAGTCTTCTAGTGAGACTTTGGAACTTAGAATCTGATTGATAGGAGTAAGTTTTTGTACTAGTACTGGATTGTTAGTCTAGTTAGTTTCTTTTGGGGATGTAATACAGTTTATGTTTTAAGTGTGGATCCTATGTATTAAAGATACAGTTAGAACTCTGGTATATGTCTAATAGAATCCCTATGGATGTTTATGTTTTTCTGCAACATTTGACTTACAGTTATGTATGAGATACACCCGTATGTCCTTGTTTAGGGCGGGTTGTTTATGTATGTTTATCAGGTACAGATATTTTGTATGTGTGGTAGCAATCTGGGCCCGTATAAAGGGTCGGGTCGTTATACATAGCATTCTTCTTTTGATGTATAGTTCTCTAATTAATGGGTATAATTCATTAACTCTCTTGAGTTTTGTCAAAAAAAAAACATGGACCTGTGTTGATATTTAAAAAATTGATATGACCTTCATTGAAATTTCAAGAATTTATGAAATCTCTCCCAAGGCTTGTGGTTGTCAAAAAGACACAAATCTTATTTTATATTTTGTAAAAAATAAGTCTTTTGAAAAAATGTTTGTATCTTTTTAGTAAATCTCATGAGAAGTTTGTAACATTTTTTAAATATCAAAGGAAATTAATGAAAATTTTGAAATGTCAAGAGAAATCTCTACTTTTTTACTAAATCCTGTGCCAAATGAATGCCTTTTGCCCTTAATTATAAACAATAGATTAAGTCAAATGCAACTTTGCATTTCTTTTTTGAAAATAAGAATTTAACTGTTTAGACTATGATGATTTTTAGGTTAACCTTGAAAATATGATATAGCGACTAAAAAAACAAAATGCGCAATCCCCCTACTTCTCTTAATGTTTCTATTTTCGTCTGCTCTCACATCTCCATTCCTCTCAAATCGGGTCAATGATATAAATTTTGTTGGAGGAGGACAAACTAGTAATGAACTTATACCACCTTCATTAATGCTAACGCAATTATATAGTTAACTTATATTTAATATATACTAATTAAATACTTAATTATTATGACGAATAGAAGGAAAAGGTTTGTCATGTTAGTTTACTAATACTTGTTTGTGCTTTTGAGAACTCATAAGAACAAATTCAAATAAATTGTGATATTTAAATGAGCAATAATAACGTATTTTGTTGTAGCAAATATGTTGACAACTACTTGAGTAAACACCTCCTTTCATTTCTTTTCAATCTTGGTTCTCTTTTTTGACTTTGTGCCCTTCCCATATATTTACCCCTTTTATTGTTGTCAAAATATGCTACACAATCTTGAAAATTGGTATATAATATATTTTTTAAAGATATTTTGTTCTAAGGTATAATCTTCAACTATTATATGCTCACACTAATTGAAATTGGTACTGACTTATTTTATACCTATATACTATATTTTTTTTTAAAGAACATTTTTGAGTAGTAAAAAAATATATTGTCGTGCGAATATTCTTACATTTCGTTTAGGAGCATAGATTTAAAGTATTAGATTTGGATTATATGAATTTAAATAAAATATTATATAAAATTATATTGAACTTATTGCTGATCCATATAAATTTATTTAAATCTTGAAATTCTTACGCTTAAACACTAATTTAATTTTAAAAATAAATAAATGAATAAATAAAATAAAGAGAGAGATATAGAAGGTAAAAATAGGTGTGATGCTATAAATGTTTTTGTGGCACAATTGGACGTGCAAAAATTACCTATTCAACATTTATTATAGTATTTTTATAATTCACAACTAAAACTTTTCATGTCTTTTCTATCTTTTTGATTGATCCCTTTTTGTTCTTCTATATTTTTTTTTTCATTTTTCTTTCTCATATGAAACTCTTAATCCATGTAGAGTGTAAAAATTCAAACTAGTGGACTTATTTTTATTAAGTGCATTGTATTTTGGGCAATATATGAAATTGAAGAAAACGGCGTCGTTTTATTGGTCTATAAGAACGAACTACCTTCGAGCCTAGCACTGTAGCTGAAGCCTTCGCCCCTCGCCCCACACCTGTGTGTGTCTCGCTCTCTCTCAAATGGGAAGGAGACAACAGCAGCTGCATGCACAGCGTGGAGTGTGGCAGTGGCGCGATGGATTCAACTTGAGAAGGATTTTATCTTCTCATAGAAGATCGTATAAGCTCCTCATAATGAGCCTCGCCTTCATAGCTCTCGTCCCTCCCATTTTCTTCCATTTCAGACTTAAGCGCTTCCATCAGGTCTCTCTCTCTCTCTCTCCTCGTTTGTATGAATCTCTAATTTAATCCAACTTACGATTTTTAATTGGCCATTGTTGATAGTAAATGTTTTCCCAAAATAGAAATTGGAATTTTTTGTAAAAATACCGAGAAAGTGGAACTTGGGATCAACTGGGGTCCAGGTTGCACAATGACGAAGTAGAGAAATTAAAGATAACTGAGAATTTAGGCAGAACTTAGACAGAGAATTATAGAAATTTGAAGAAGGAGAATGGTAGAAATTTAGATAAGGAAGCAAGGAAGCAACTACATCTACATCTAATTGCATATAAGTCATAAATTAATATAGCAGTGAAAGTGAGTTTGATCTTATGTAAGATCCCTTATGGATGAGACCCCCCGTCCCTTATACTAATTTCCGAAGAGTCCTAACCCACTAAGGAAGTCTACTGGATAAGAACAATACGAACTAAAAATAAGGACGTATTGAAACTACTACCAACATACAAGAAAATCCATTATTGGGATGAGAAGCTCTTTCTGTTATCCAAACAGGTACAAATTCTGTAACTCGACCAAGTCATTGACCCATGATAATATCTGGAATGAATGACTTTAATAGGCACCAATGCTCATCACTTTTTCCTCCTTTTGAAATAACAATCACGAAATATTTTTCCATGTTTGTGCAGATGCATTTAAGGAAGTGCAGTTGGCTGAATAATCCTCCTCTTGTTTGTGCTCATGGCGGTGATTCAACCAAAGCATTTCCAAACACAGTAGGCGCCCCAATGGCCTTGTTTGTCAAATGCCGTTGAATTCCAGTTTGGCATTTGGATCTCACAATTTGTTTATGTGCTTGGGTTATAAATTAGCCAAGTTCTACCTTTAATGAACCACTAGTTTCATGTTGCTCCCCCCCTCCCCCCCCAACCCACTTCTATAATGTGGGTTTAAAACTTTTAGGCTATGTTTGGGTCATGGAGTGGGATGAGGTGGGAATGGAATATCCATTATATAAGAAATAAGGGATATAGTAAAAAATATGTGCCATTTTTTGAAGGAAAATGATCATGTAAAAGTTGGTCTTATTTCAACTATCATGGAATACACAAGGAATAACTATTTTACCAAATATTGGAAAATTCCTATTCCTATGTTGGAATAATCCCGACTTTTACATGGTAATTTTCCTTTTAATGGCAGTGGCTCTTATTTATTTATTATTTATTTTTTGAAAATTATTATATCCATATATAGTAGTTAATTAATTCCCACCCTATTTTATTATGTGAACAAAATATAACATAAGGAATCTGTAATTTTTGTGTTCTCAAGTTTTTTGACATTGATGACAAATTTAACTATTTGAGGCCTCAACTTGTTCTGCAAGTCCTACATTGACGATAATTATGTGATTTGATATAATTTTGCGTATGTGATTTGTTATCATCATATGCAATGTTGTAGATGGCTGCATATCTTATTGCTCTTCGTTCTCAAGTCGACTGCATTGAGGTAGATGTTTCTCGTTCTGCAGATGGGGTCTTGTTCGCTCTCCACGACAGGTACAGTAAAGCTGTCATCTTTCTAGAGAACATTTCACTAGTCCTCATGTGTTGATTATTTGTGGATTACCACTTTAACTAAAAGCTTAAGCTATTAGGTTGTTGGCCAACAATATATGTCAAGCCTTAACACTCCCCCACATGTGCAGGCTGACAGCACGTGGAGAGATAAACACATGATAGATAATACCCACTATAGGGAATATAATAATTTTTTAAACATCATATAATAAACATAAGCAACAAGACTAGATCCTAGGAGCTCCTAGTAACTAGCTCTAATATCATGTTAGATTACCAATTTACCTAAAAGCTTAAGCTATTAGGTTGTGGGCCAACAGTATTTATCAAGCCTTAGAAGCTTTTAGGTAAAATGGTAATCTAGCAATATATATCAAGCCTTAACAATTATCATCTAGCATCACTGTAATCCCTTTTTCTATTGAAACTAAATTTGTTGCACTAAAATGGATTTTCTAATCTAAAGAAAATATTTTATTTCTACTGTACTGAAATTGTATTATGATGGTTGCACAAGTTCTTAGTACTTGTTATGGACAACATGCAACTAAAAATGGCTCCATAATGCAAAACTGTTTTTGGGCTAGCTTTCATCAATTTTGTTAGTTAATCACATTTTTGGAGTTGAAATTAGATGTTGCACCCAAAATCACCTCCAAATCCATTTTGAATCAAAGATAATTTTCACTAAGTTGTTTCAAGTTAGAATCGAGTAATCTTACACTAGAATAACCTTTCTTCCTGCAACAACAGTCTAACAAACAAAGAAAACAAGCTACTATCTACTCCAAGTAATTCTAGGTCTAACCCCATCCTTTACTACCACCAACGTTGGTTAGTTCCCACGCCTACATTGCATGTGTCCAAACATCTTAATCCTTGCCTTGTATGATTTTCTAAGAGTGCTATGCCCAACTCACCATGAATATGATTCATTCCTTAATTTATCTTTTGAAGTTTTATCACTCATCCACCTTTAACATTCTCATTTCAACAACTTAGATTTTGGATATGTAGCTTCTTAGTTGGCCAACATTGTGAAGCATCTAGCTTAGCTGGTCTAATAGCTGCCCGTAAATCTTTCTTTATAATTTTAATGATATTACTATTCTATGATCGCAAAACACGATTGAAGCACTTTTGCATTATCTTCTTCAATTTCTCTCTTGCATAAATAGATCCAAGGTATTGAAATGCAATTAATTTATTGACCATCAGGTTCAATTGCTTGACGACCCCTCATCATATCTTATTTCATGATTTTCATAACTTTTATTAGTTTATTTATGACTTCATATTGCTTTAGATGTTTATAAAAGAATTTTAACTAATAACATGTGCGAATAATTTAAATTATTTGCATATGTATATACATGGATATACCTGCATATATTCATGTATTGAAAATTTTAGATTATCGTATATTGGATGGCTTTCATTCTCATACTCACCGTCGTTCATGCTTTCTGCTCGAGGTTTTTTTGGTTTGCTTTGATAGGTTTGTTTAAAACTAGATATGGAGGACAACATCCACAAATCATTTCAGATGAAAAGAAGAACTTCCAGTTTGCAACTGAAAAGGTTGGGATAGGAGGTTTTGTTTGACTGAATTGCAGCTGGTGGATAAAGGTTGCTTTATTGGCTGCTAGATGGGTATGCAAGTGTATCTCTTTAGTTTTATTGAGATTGGAGCAGATCATTTGTTAGAGGAAGTTCAACAGGGTGCAATATTTGGTGGTGATTAAATCAAATCAGGGGCGACTTTCTGAAATGAGACAACAATCAAACGAAAAGGGTTGATCCTTACTCTCGAGCTTCTGAAAGGGTGCGGTTGGCAAAGGTATATGTAAGTGTTGCAGGAGATTGTGTTAGGAGAAGACGAGCAAGTCACAAGCAGAAGTTGTGGCTATGCCTTCAGGATTCATTACTGCCAAAGCTGGAAGGAGGTAGTATCCGGTAGTTCAGAGGCTGGTGGTTTAGGAGGTTTTGGGGAAGCTAGGGTTTGTGAGGAGGAGGAGTGGTTGCATGTGTGGCCGAGAGTTGAGTGTGTTTGGAGTGGCTTGGGCCAGGGATTCTCAATATTACAGTACATTTGGTGCAGTTATCGTGAAATAAGCCAGGTTTTTTTATGGGAGATTTGGCCCACTTGCCGGCAATAAATGGCAATAGATGTGTTCTGCCTCAAATTAAGTTTTCTAATACACAAGGAATTCGTCTGTCCAGAATGGGACTGCCTCCGCTATGTGATCTTAGCAGCCCCATGTAGCTGTCCAACAGAAAGTGAGGACCCAATATACCAGTGGAGAGGGTGTAGCATATATCACAGCAGATTGGGAGTGTAGTTGAGGTTCGTGCAGCAGAGCATTTTGGAAAGGATGGGTGCAGAAGGTCTGGTTTCAGGCAAAGTGTGCAGGTGGAGGAGAAACAAAATTATGGCACATCCTTGGCGAGAGTTGTTAGTGCATGTGGGCATCATGAGCTATTGTCTAGTGGGCCAAGAGTTGTTAGTGCATGTGGGAAGATGAGTTCACCTTCCCTGTATTCTCCTTCCTTCATCAGCATCTTTTTCTTCTTCCTCTCTTCTTTCTCTCCCTTCTTGGCTCCTTCTTCTCTATTCAGCTCCTAGCCCCCAACTCTCTACTGTCTTCTAATTCTATTCTGTAATTCTGCTTTGCTGTTTCTCTCTCTCCCTCTGTACTTCTGTAATTCTCCTCCTCTCCTTATTTTCTTCTCTTCTTCTCTTAATTCTCTCCCATAAATCTCTCTCTCTCAAGTTTCTTTTGCTGTCCTACATCGGGTATGTTTTGGACATGAGTTCTCCAGGGTGCTCCTATGGAGGATGGATGTTGTATGGAAGTTTCAGGGAAGGGAAGTGCAGATGGAGGTTAATTTTGTTGCTGATCAGGTTGGAGATCAAGATGGTGCAAGTTCTAATAACATTAAGGCGGGGATGGATGGGGTGACAAAACCTCTGGTTGCAGGAAAGTCAGTCATACAACAGATATATATTTGTCAAGGGTAGAAGGGCATGGAAAAAGGAACTTAGTTGAGACTCGAGAGGCAAATCAGTGCAGAAGCAAGGGCATGCAGGTTTTTGAAAACACGTAGTGATGGCTGTTTTTACATAGCTTTCAAATGGATTGATTATAGATTCAACAAAAATGGTTACTGAGGGAAATGGTATTAAGGAGAAGAAGATATGGGGTGAAATAACTGACGAGGAGAGTGGCCTGGATAGTGATTCTGATGTCATGGAGGGTTATGTATAGATGAGGTTCCTGAAGAAAATAGGTTTGGATCAGAATCTTCTGATTTATTGGGTGGTTTTTTCTATAAGCGTCCATATCCAATGAATGATTTAGAGGGAGTTTCTGTTTCGGGGAATGATGGAGTAGGCAAGGAAAGAAACAAGATTGAGCAGACTGAGGGTGGCATTTTGCTTGCCCTTGGGTCTCGCTTTCAACAATTTTTGGATAAAATGGGTTTGTTGTTAGCTGAGCTGGAAAGAAGTCAGTTTGGGTGGCGGTAAAAGCAAAGCTAAGAAGGAACAATGGGAATTTGCAAATCTGCAGTGCTATATTAGCTTTGATGGAAAAGGATTGAGAAGGGGTGTTCTTAGGTAGTGTTTGTTGAGTCATTTTTTGACGGCGGGCAGTAATGCTCTCTTCTTTTGTTTTCTTTATTGAGGATTTATTGTCCTCTATTGTTTGTATTCTCTTTCTATCTTCATGTCTTATTTTTTATTTGAAACAATTAGATAATTTTTTGGTATTGTAACAAGTATAAGTGCATAAAATTCACTGTTTTTATTAAAAACCTAATTTTGTAAGTTTTTCATCAAATTTTCATACACACACACACACACACACACACATACATATATGAACAATAATAAATTAAAATTTTAAAAACGATAAAAAAAGGGCATCTCGGTGCACAAAGCTACCGCTTCCCCGGTTTAATTTTAAAAAATTAAACCAAATAAATCTGTTAATGGTGCATGTGGAAACTAATTTTCCTGGGGGTGTGTGTGAATTACTTGCCCAATTGAAAAATCACTCTTTGTTTGTAAATTTGTATTTCAATGGTTTTTTCATATGATTTATCACAATGAATTCTTGCTCTAAGGAGAGAGAAGAACACTTAATAACCTTTAAAAGTGGACAAAATAAAAGTTAAATAGAAATATTCTTAACTAGGAGGGCAGATCATTTATCATGCAAGGATTGTAAAGTTATTCTAGGTGAAAGCTTAAGCACACAACATAGAGTCCTAGTGTTAGATATATGTATTAAAAAATGGAAGAGAAAGGAGAAAACAAACCAGTGTAAGGGCACTAGGTGGTGGAACCTAAAGGGAGAAAATATAATAAAATTTAAAGATAAATTGATCAAAGATGGTGATTGGACTATAGATGATGGGATAGATACAAATACTCTTTGTAGTAAGATAGCTAGCTCTATTAAAAAGATAGCAAAATATATTTTAGGTGAACTAAGGGGAAGATTCTCGAGTAGTAAAGAAAGTTGGTGGTGGGATAAAGATGTCCAAAAAGCCGTGAAGACAAAGAATGTAGTATAAAATGTGGCAAAAATGTAGAAACATGAATAAATTTGAATAGTATAAAGAGGCGATGAAAGACGCATAAACGGCCGTTAGTGAAGATAAACATAGATCATTTAACAATTTGTATGATAGATTAGATACAAAAGAAGGGGAAAAAGATGTATTTAAACTTTCTAGAGCTAGAGAAATAAAGAGTAAAGACTTAGGTAATGTAAAATGTATAAAAAGTGAGGATGATGGAGGGTTAGTTATATAGATGAGGTTTGTGAACAACTTGATTTTTGATAAGATTCTTCTGATTTATTGGGTAATTTTCCTAGAAACCTCCATCTCCAACGGATGATTTAGGGGAAGTTTCTGTATTGAAGAAAGATGGAAGTCTTTTTTTCAACAATTGTTGGATAAAATAGGTTTGCTGTTATTTGATCTAGAGCGGGAGGAAGTCTGTTTGGATGGTGGTAAAAGTAAGACTAAGGAGCAGCGGGAGTTTGCTAATTTGCATGATAGATTAGATACAAAAGAAGGGGAAAGAGATATATTTAAATTTGCTAGAGCTAGAGAAAGAAAAAGTAAGGACTTAGGTAATGTAAAATATATAAAAAGTGAGGATAATATTGTCTTGGTAAAGGAAGAAGACATAAAATAAAGATGGCGAAATTAATTTAGTAAGCTATTTAATGAAAACCAAATAGAAGACTTAAACTTAGAATTGACAAATTAGGAAAAAATTAAAAATATGAGATTTATTTGCAAGATTAGAGTTAACAAAGTTAAGTTTGCACTAAAAAGGATGAAAAATGGAAAAGCTATAGGAATGGATAACATCTCAATTGAAGTTTGGAAATGCTTAGGTGACGATGAAATTATATGGTTAACTAATTTATTTAACACAAATATAAAAAAAACTAAGAAAATGCTAGATGAATGGAGGAAAAGCACTTTAATACCTATATACAAAAATGATGGAGATATTCAAAATTGTAATAACTATTGTGGAATTACACTTATATGATGAAACTGTGGGAAAGGGTAATTGAACAAAGGTTAAGGCTAGAACAAAGGTCTCAGAAAACCAATATGGTTTTATGCCTAGGAGATCTACTACAGAAGTTATATATCTTTTAAAAAGATTAATGGAGGTTTAGGAAAAAGAAGAGGGATTTGCATATGGTATTTATTGATTTAGAGAAAGTGTATGATAGGGTACCTAGGGAAGTTCTATGGTGGGTTTTAGAAAAAAGGGGTGTATGTAGTAGGTATATTGATGTCATTAAGGATATATACGATGGAGTAATGACTTGTGTAAGGACTATAGGTGAAAAGACTAGAGAATTTCCAATCACAATAGGTGTACGTTAAGGATCTGCTTTGAGCCCTTATCTTTTTTCTTTTGTGATGGATCAACTGACAAAGAGTATCCAAAATGAGGTGCTATGGTGTATGTTATTTGTAGATGATATTGTATTGATTGATGAAACTAAGGGTGGAGTAGAGGCTAAGTTAGAATTATGGAGAGAAGCTTTAGAGTCTAGAGGTTTTAGGATAAGTAGAAATAAGACAGAATTTATGAAATGTAATTTCAATAATAGTAGGAGGAATATTGGAGATAAAGTTAAACTTGATGATGTAGAAAATAAATAGCACTTGTAGATTTCGATACTTTGGATCTGTTATGCAAGCTGAAGGAGAAATTGAAGAGGATGTAATGCATAGAGTTAAAGCAGGTTGGGTAAAATGGATAAGTGCTTCAAGTGTGCTTTGTGATCGCAGAAAACCCTTAAAATTAAAAGGAAAGTTTTATAGGACGACTATAAAATCAGCTATTTTATATGGATCAGAATGTTGGACAACTAAGAAACAACCTATCCAAAAAGCAAAGGTTGCTGAGATGAGAATGTTTGGATGAATGAATGGTATAACATTGAAAGATAAATTAAAAAATGAACATATTCGCTAGTTAGGCATTGCTCTTGTAGGAGATGAGATAAGAGAGGGGTGATTTAGATGGTTTGGGCACTTGCAACGTAGGCCATATAGTGCGCCAGTGAGGAATAGTGAGTTAGTTATTGTGAGGGACAGTAAAAGGGGTAGGGGTAGATCTAAAATAACTTGGAATGAGATAGTAAGGATTTAATAGCCTTGAATTTGTAGAAAGAAATTGTCCATGATCGCATAAATTGGCGGAAAATGATTCATGTAGCCGACCCCACCTAGTGGGACTTAAGACTTATTGAAATTTATCATATTTATCATTTTATTTATGCAGTGTTTAGCAAGTAGTAACTACGATGGAAGGCACTGAAAAGGGGTTTTCTTAGGTAGCACTTGTTTGGGTGGTGGGTGGTACTATTTTAGGTTTATTTTTCTCATTTCTTTTAGATTTCTCATCCTGGTTTGTTTGTGTTCTCTTTCTTTCTTAATACATTCTTTTTATATCATATATATATATATATATATTATTTAAAGGTCATGAAAGCGAAAAGTTTACAATTTCACCTAAAAGATCCTTTAGCTTGAGCTCAAGAAGATTGTAATTTTTTTTAACACTTAGGCTAGGGGTCTATAACAAAATTCAGATTATTATGAATACCAGATTAAAATGACTGGCATTTTTATTATTAATAATTGGAAAATTTCTTTTTTTTTCGAACATAAAGAGCATCTAGTTGTCATATGAGCCTTTGTCAAGATAGATCATGTATGCTGGAAAGTTTATAGCTTCACCTAAATGAGCCTCTAAATTTTGGATTGAGGTTTAAAAAGATTTTTTTTTTACTAGCATGCCATATTCCTGTGAAAATTGATGGATATATTATTGTTGATTCATGTTAAATTATAATTATCATATATTTTCAACTAAAGACTTTTGTTAAAGGTTTGGGATTTGATTCTCATATGACACAGGCAGGGATTTGCAGCGGATGTCTGGTAACAGCACCATTAGAGTTGGGCACTTGAGCATGGGAGAGGTGAGATATTGCTGACTTGCTCAGAATTTCAGTTGATAGTTAGGAATTGGCTCCTTTTTAGTTAAGGCTTTTTTACTGTGTCTTCAGCTGCACTTTGTTAATGCAGCTCATAAATTTAATTACACCAGTATGTTAGCCACATCTACTGAATGTGAAAAATTAGAATTTTGGAAAATAGGCTAGTGGAACATCACGTCTTACGATTGATCAAATCTTTTGAACCATCATAGACAGATATATGTAATGAATAGAGATGTTTGTGTGCATGTGCCTCTGTGATTGTTACATGGAATGCTGTACTTTTTGGTTTGTGGTATTTTTCTGGGGATAGGATATGACACTTAGCATTGTACGTGGTGCATAGGGGGATATTTGATTTGCTATATTGGGTTGTTATATTCTGTGAAGAGCTTATTCAGGTCATTTGCTTTCTTTCTTGTTTTCTTGGGTTTCTTAAGTCTTTGCGCATTGTGTTAGAAAGTAATTTCTATTAGTAGGAATTTATTCTGCACAATCTTAGGATAACTGAAGCAAACAAACAGCTAACAGGTAGGATTTCTTGTGTTAGCCCATGGTTTTTGGATGAAACAAAAACAGCCTAAATTATTTATATCGCTATTGAATTAGTTTGTATAAATCACTAGGTGAATTAGAGCATATTCTATGTGATGCTCACATCATAAATAGGTCATCAGCTAGAAAGTAACAAAATGTTGACTTGCCTTGCCCAGGTATTTTTTTATGGGGGTAATCATAGATCTTATCACTTTTTTAAGACTAGGTTAAATTATCTTCTTCCTTTGCTTGATTATGTCGTCTTTCTTCCTGTCGTAATGATTTTTCTTCTTTTCTTCCCGTTAGGAGGGATGCTTTTCTCGAGACTTCATTTTATTAGGGATTTGAATGATAGAGAACTAGAGGAGCTGTCTTCTTTATTCATTTTACTGGAGGGTGGTCATTTCTCCAGGAGTGATTATAGAGTTTGGTCTTTGGACACTTTGAGGCATGTAAATCTTTCTTATCTTACTAAGATTGATGTGATCTTTCCTCTCATTTGGAGGCTAAAGTTCCTTCTAAGATGGAGACTTTTGTTTTGTTGGTGGCCCTTAATAGTGTTAACACCAACAATTTGCTGCAGAGTAGGAGGCCCTCTAAAGCGCTGTTGCTGGATATGTGTCTTATGTGTGGAAACTTTTCTGGGGATGTGTCTCACTTGTTCATTCATTGTTCTTGGAATTTGTGGAATTCTCTTTTGGATGCTTAGTGAAATGGTTTGCCCAAAACCAGTGTGAGATCTGTTGGTTATGGGCAGCGGAAGGATGCTAAAAAGTTGTGGAGATGTGCTCTTAATGCTGTATTGTGGGGAATTAGCCTGGAAAGAAATGCTAGAATTTTTTCAGGGAAGAGTTTTTCTGTGGGATTCATTTGGGACAGAATCTGTTAATTTGGCTTCTCTTTGGGCTTATAGTGCTGTCTGTTTTAAGAGGTTCTGTTTTCAAGATATCACCTGAGATTGTAGTGCTTTATTAAGATGAGGTAGTTTTATTTTATACTTCTTTTGTTAGAGAACAAGAGAACTTCTTGTTCTCCTTTTTTTTTTTTCGTATCTTTTCTCCTGCTTTTTAATAAAGTTTTTTTTTTTTTTTCTATCAAAATCCTTTTTTTAGGGAAAAAAGGTATTCTAATTTCTTCTTCTCGTTTCATTCTTCCTCTTCTTTTATGTACTCTATATAAGATTCCTGTTGCTGTGGCAGAGACCAAGAATTGAGCATTTTCTGAGGGATCATCTGCTTAGTTGGAAGTCGTCAGTTGTCCAAAAAATGAGGGGGGGAGGGGTGAGTCTTGGTAATTTGCTGTTTAAATACATTTCCATGAAGAAGAAGAAACATCCCAAAAAAAAGACACCCTTTGAATCCGGCTGCAAAAGATTAAACCGAAGTCAAGTGATCTCTCTTTTTCTCCCCAAACCCAGACCAAAGAAAGTCACGCATCAGCCTCTCAAGAATCCTAGCAATACTCTTAGGAACTCTAGAAAGAGAAGAAATAAATGGACATGTTGGAGACAGAGGCACTAATGAGGGTAATAGATAGGAAGACCTATTTTTGTAATTACGCTTTTCAATTTACTCAACATTTTTAAAAGCCCCTTAATTTCTTCATAATTCTATTATGTATTTGGGGATGTTCAGCATATTGACTTGTTTGTGGTTTGATTATATTATCAAAGATCACCAATGGGATTGAATTATTTTCTATACAAATTACAAGGCTTTAATTTGATTTTCTGTTGATGGCTGTGAGAATTTGATCATGTGTGTGTATGTTTATGTTATTTTGGGCTTCAGTTTTAATATTTGTGGCATTATAGGCAAACTAAAAGCATTATTGACACAGGAACAGGTATAGGACTATAGGTTCATAAATGTTATCTTTAAATGAAATGAACTTTCACATTGATTTGGGCATCTTTCATGCAAATGGAATCTCATGAATTATGTTGAAATTTGATATGGTTTTTTATTTAGCATTGCTAGTTTGTGTTATCTGATATTTATATTAAACTTGTTAAATTCTGTGTATATATCCAGTCCCACTAAATAGTGGAACAATTATGGAACATGCGTAAGTTATGTTGTTGAAAAAGAATAATTTAGTTTGTGATTTAAGTTAGATTCATTAAATTCTGTGTATATTCAGTCCCAGTAAATAGTGGAACAATTACGGAACATGCATATGTTGTTGAAAAAAAATAATTGAGTTTGTGAGTGCAGATAAAAGATCTAGAAGCCGTTCATAAGCTTGCAGTGGATTTCCATGATAAAAAATTTCCTAAACTCGAAGATGCTTTGACAGTAAGTCAAGGATTCACTTGAGTAACTTCTGCGCCTCTTTCTCCCTTTCTCCCTCATTTTATATCTGATGTCTTTTCTTGCTATTGGACTTATGATAGAGCACACTATCAATATCGCTGACCTTTAAGGGGCAGCTGTATCTAGGACCACATGAATAAGTTTCACAGCACAATTGGTTGCTCTCTGTCCATATGTTGTTTTTTCCCTCTTTCTTATTCTGTGCTCTTTATTTAATTTTTCATTTTCTTATTATGCTTCTAATGGATGTTCTTCAGTTGATATCAAATTCAGTTCGGCAGGTGATTCTAGATGCAAAAGTTGGCCCCCCCTCGTTTGAAAAAGGACTTGCAAAGGATATTCTTTCAATAGTAAGTTTGTTTTTGCTTTCCTTTCTATACTTTGTACATTTCACCCAGACATGCTAGAATGTGCATGTGTTTATTTTTCACGACTTTATCAGTTATAGATGCTTGCTGTAGTGTGTAAGTGATTTCTTGCGCCAATATAAAATTAAGTCTCAAGAATGTGAAGAATAATCAAAAGAATGTGAGAAAGCCAAAAGATTTGGAAGGTCAATTTTGTTGTTATCATTATGCAATTGACTTATTTTTACATTTAATATATTCATTTGTTGATGCTTAAATGTCATGTCGTGTCCATGCCTTTTTGGATTTTGCTGCATCATCGTGCCTATGTTAGGTCATGTCAAGTTCTTGTGTGCTTCTTAGGCTAAAGTTTCTACAATTTTTTTTTGTATTATTGGCTATTTTGAGTTATTTATATCATTATCATTATTATTGTTAGATTAATACTTTACCTAAAAGTTTAATTTGTTAGGTTGTGGACCAACAATGTATATCAAGCTTTAACATTCACTAGGCAAAGCATTGGTGAACAAATTTACTAGATTTTCACTTGATTGGATCTGCTGAACGTCTATATCATCATTCTTCTGGAGTTCTTGTGTATAGAAGAATTTTGTAGAGATCTGCTTCGTTTTGTCACCTTTTATGTATCCTCCTCTCAATTGAGCTATACATGCGGCGTTGTCTTCACATAAAACTGTTGGAATTTCATTGATTGATTGAAGACCACAATTTTCTTGGATATGAAAAATCATTGATCTGAACTACACCATTCTCTACTAGCTTCATGGATAGCTAGTATTTCAAAATGATTGGATGATGTTGCTGTAATTGTTTGCTTTACCGAATCCTTTTTTTTTTTTGAAGAAAATAAGTTTCTTTAAAATTTTGAACTTTGAATTGTATACCCATGAAAGAAATGTTGAAGTTGATACACACATGATAGATAACACCCATTACAGGGAATGTAATAAATTTTTTTAAACACCATATAATAAATGCAGACAACGAGAATAGAACCCATGACCTTCTGGTAACCAGCTCTGATACCATGTTAGATTACCACTTTACCTAAATGCTTAAGTTGTTAGGCTGTGGGCCAATAATGTATATTGAGCTTTAACAATTACTATACCTATTAACATTAAAGAAGTATATAACAATAAATTTGTCGAGATAACTACATAGCACTCCTTGTGAATTCCATGTGCATGTTTTGTGCGCTGTGAGGAGAAGAGATTTTCTTAGTCTTATTGACATGATTGTCAAAAACTTTCAGACATGATTGATAAACTTTGGCCCCCGTGAAAGGATTTGAATTGAATGGATTCATTTTAGACTATTATGCACCGTTAAAACACCATATGGTGTTTGTTTGTGAATGCGCTTTTCTAACTTTTTATTTTCCTGAAAAACTTTTTGCACTCTTTGAGATTTGCAGTACTTTTGCAGGTCAAGAGAACAGGGTGTAGAAATTGCCTTGTGTGGGCTAAAAGTGACAATTTAGCAAGGGACATGATTAAGCTATCAGCTGATGTGATGGTGAGAATCTGATTAACTTTTCCATGTTTGGTCAAATGCCTCTCTCTCTCTCTCTCTCTAAGTATCCAAGGGGAAATTATGCTTTCCATTGTTGTATCAAAGTGAAGGACTTGGCCGATTTAGGCCAGTGCTTGAACTGAAGCATCATAGCTACAGCACTTCAGAGTTGTACGTGTGCTCCACTGAGGAAGTCAAGGGTGTGTGTACTATTGACTTGCCCAATAGGAAATCTCTTTGCTCTTCTACGTTCTGCATGTCAAATATTTTGTGAATGGCCGAATGAATTGGCCTTGAGTGCTGTATATTATATATAGACTTTACATGAATGCTATACATGGAAAGTAAATAAGGTCTAGCATGATTCTAGCCCTATACAAGTAAACTATAATCTATCAAGCCCTATACATGTAAATTAATATATGCTTACTGTACAAAATAATGAATTGAAATATAAGGAAATAAATGTGGGCTGAAGTAAGGAAAAAATCTTTTGCTTTATTGCTTGCTGTTCTGTTGACAGCCCCCCTCAAATTGATGCGGGTTTATCAACAAGCATCAATTTGCTACTTAGGAAGCAATGTCGATGACGAGTGAGAGCCTTGGTGAAGATATCCGCAATTTGTAATTCAATGGAAATGTGTGGAAGAGTGATAAGACGAGCTTCAAATGCTTTATGGATAAAGTGACAATAGACTTCAAGATGCTTCGTCCGCTCATGATAGATAAGATTGGTCGTGATCTAGATAGCACTCGTATTATCGACATGTAGAGGTGTAGGATCAGTCTCAGAAAAATCTAGCTCAGCAAGCGAGCCTCGAAGCCAAATAATTTCAGAAAAAGCAAGAGACATCGCTCGGTATTCAGATTTTGTTGATGACTTCGAAACTCTGTCTTGATTCTTACTCTTCCAAGAGATCAATTCATCACCTAAGAACACACACCAACCAGTCATGGAGCGACGTACATCCACACAACCAGCCCAATCAGCATCGCTATAAGCAGCAAGGAGAGTAGAATTGCCTGCAGGGAAGAATAAACCATGGGCAAAAGTGCCTAAACATAGCGTATGATCCCAAAGACAGCAGCCAAATGAAGATGACGAGGAGTCTGAAGAAACTGGCTAACTTGCTGTACAACAAAAGAAATGTCTGGTCTAGTAATGGTGAGATAGACAAGACTACCTACCAACTTCCCGTATAAATTGGGATCAGCAAGTAAGTCACCCTTCTCTTTGTGAAGCTTGACATTTAATTCCATGGGAGTATCAACAAAAGTACCCTTCCAAAGGCCATCTGTGGCCACCAAGTCACTAGCATACTTATGTTGATTGAGTGAAATGCCTGAGGGACTATGATTCACCTCAAGACCAAGAAAATATGTGAGAAACCCAAGATCTTTCATATGAAAGGACTCTGAGAGATGAGTCTTGAGCTGAGCAAGTAAGGCAGAATCGGAACCAACAATCACAATATCATCAACATAAACCAAAAGAACAACAATACCCATGTCTGATTTCTGAAGAAACAATGAGGTGTCATAGTTGCTCAGCTTGAATGAAAATTGTAATAAAGTGGTGCAGAATTTATCAAACCAAGTCCTCAGAGCTTGTTTGAGACCATAAAGAGAATGACGGAGCTTACACACATGCGGAGTCGGAGAGGGAAACAAGCCTGGGGGTGGCTTCATATAAATACACTCTTTAAGATCCTTATGAAGAAAAGCATTCTTGACATCCATCTGATGTAGTGGCCACTCACTGGAAGCAGCAATAGTCAGAATCGTACGAATAGTAGTCATCTTAGCCACAAGAGCAAAGGTCTCTTCATAATCGACACCATATTCTTGATTATTCCCAAGTGCAACAAGGCGAGCTTTGTAACGATCCAAATTTCCATCAGATCGGACCTTGATTGAGTAAACCCATTTACAATCCAGAGGAACAATGGTGGTAGGACAAGGCTCAATGTCCCAGGTATGATTGGCCTCTAGAGGGGCAATTTCTTCCTGCATAGCTTGTCGCCAACAATCATGTTTGGTAGCGTGTGAGTAGGAAGTGGGAATATCTAAATTGGACAATGCAGCAGTAAGAGCTGAAACAGAGTTACCAGAACTTGCAGAGGGAAACCCATACCTGTCCGGGGGTACAGACACTCGAGAAGAGTGACGTACCAAAGGCTCTGGAGGTGCTGCAGCTAACTGAATCTGGAGCGTGGTAAGATCAGATATTGGATGAGCTACTGGAAGAGACTGTGGGTGGGGGTGCTGCGTATACACAATACCTGGTTTAAAACAAGAACTGACTAGATGAGGATCCAAGAACTGCTCCTCAAAGGAGGGGAGAATCACAGTAGGAGAGGAGGGTATAGAGGACACAAGAAAGAAATGTTGATTTTCAAAGAAAATAACATTCCTAGAAATGCGTGTACGATATAATGTAGGATCATAGCAAACAAATCCCTTTTGACACACATTGTATCCCAAGAATGCACATCGAACAGATTGAGCAGATAATTTATGTCGCTCATGAGGAGGTAAATGAACAAAACATACACAACCAAAGGTACGAAGGTTATCGTAACTAGGTTGCTTAGCAAATAAACAGAAATAGGGAGACTCCATAAGTTGGACTTGAGAAGGTAAACGATTAATTAAGTAATAGTTTTCAGAGCCTTAACCTAGAACAAGGATGGAACAAAGGATTCCGGTAAGAGAGTACAGACCACATCTAGGAGATGACAATTTTTCCGTTTGGCTACTCCATTCTGTTGGGGAGTAGCAGGACATGAACGTTGATGAATAATGCCTTTAGAAGCTAAAAATGCCTGAAACTCAGTAGACACATATTCACCACCAGAATCTGTGCGTAATATCTTAATAGAGGCAGAAAATTGATTGTCAACATACGCTAAAAACTCAGTGAAAGTATGAAAAACCTTAGATTTAGAGCGAACAAAGTAGGGCCAAGTAAATCTACTATGATCATCAATGAAAGTCACATATTATTTAAATTTTTCATGTGAACTAACCGGGGAAAGTCCCTAAACATCACTATGTATAAGCTCAAAACACTGAGAAGCTATACTAACATGCAAAGGGAAGGGAAGAGTTTTGCTTTTACCAAGTTTGCAAGAGGTACACTCAAGAGATAAAGAAGAACGTTCTTTATTACCAAGTAAACCAGAGTTCAATACATGAGATAAGATATGAGTATTGGGATGACCTAAACGATGATCCCACACCATATCAAGATTTGAAACATTATTACAAGCAAACACTTAATAGAAGAAACTGGAGAACGTGCTGGAACAGGAAAAAGTAGTGGAAACAAGCGCCTCACTTTAGGTCCCTTCGCGATCGGCTCCCCCGTTACCTAGTCCTACACAACACAACCATTACCAGAAAAATTAACAGCACAATTGTTATCAACTAATTGACCGATAGAAATAAGATTTGTGGGAAGTTGAGGAGCAAGAAACACATTAGTGAACTTAGAAGAGGCATCTCCGACAATTGGTAAAGAACTGCCATTGGCAGTCTGAATAGTAGATTGACTTGCGTAGGGCCGAACATGACACAAGTAGTGGGATTATTTGTCGTGTGATTAGAGGCACTTGAGTCCACATATCAGAGATTAGTAGAATTGTTACCTTGGAGCCCCATTGCTGATAATGCCGAAATTAGCATCTATTGCACCATTTCGAGTGTGCAGTAATTCGTTGAAGGAGGTGCAGGAACAGAGAAGTCACATGAAGAAGAGTTAGGGGCCGCAAAAGTCACTGTGGGGGGGGGGGGGGTACACTAACAGAAGTCTAGAATGCCTGGGCCTGGCGATTTTGCGGGCGGATACGACATTCTTTGATAATGTGACCCTTCTTGCAATAAGAGCAGAATATCTTGGAACAATGAGCAGAGATATGTCCAAATTCTTTGCATAAAAAACACTGCAAAGTGCTAGAATGCGTAGGCTGTCCTCGTTGTTGAGCAACATAAGCCACAGGGACAGACCTAGAGCTACCATGAGATTGTGATGAGTAACTTAAGTACTAAGCCGTTGTTCTTCACGAAGTAACTCACCAAAACAAACATCCAGAGAAGGAACAAGAGAGCGATTTAGTAGAGACGAACAAACATATTCATACTTGGGGCGGAGTTTCATAAGAAATTGATCATGACGACTAGTCTCATGAAGAAATTGAATAA
The DNA here is from genome assembly GCF_029873635.1 of Malania oleifera. Classification (NCBI taxonomy): domain Eukaryota; kingdom Viridiplantae; phylum Streptophyta; class Magnoliopsida; order Santalales; family Ximeniaceae; genus Malania; species Malania oleifera. The sequence continues at coordinate 1,673,648 of NC_080424.1, read as the reverse complement.
TGGGAAGAGAAGCCATAGGAACATCCGCAGTAACCAGATCAGAATATTCATTTCAAAGAGTCAGAAACCCTGAATAATAGTCTTGGATGGAATGATTCTCATGTTGAAACATGACAATCGCATGCTCTAACTAAAAACGACGGGCACCGTTATCTTGATAATATTTTGTTTTTAAGTAAGTCCACATGGATTGAGCGGTGCGATAAGGTCGCTAGTTGGGGACAATATGTGGCTCAACTGAGCTAAGAAGCCAAGAGATAATCCAAGCATCAAGCACAGCCCATGAAGGACAAGCTGCGGACTCCTTGGATTTATCAGGATTGGGTGCACAATCTGTACGATCAATATGACCCCAGAGATCTTTTCCCTTTATGAAAAGTTCAAACTGAAAAGCCCACGTAGAATAATTGTTGCCCGTAAACTTGACACACATAGGTGTGGAGTCCATGCTAAATAATGGAGAAGATTGAGAAGACCAAGAAAAAAGGACTGTGTCGAAAGAAACAGACCACCAGAAAATCTAGAAGGCCAAAATAAACAACGCAGGCACAAAGAAAAAAACCAAGAACAACCTTCCTGCACTAAAAATTAAATTTTGAATAAAAAAACTGCACTAAAAATCAAATCTTGAACCCAAAACAGCAACAGAAAGCTGTTGCCTGCTTGCCGAGAGTCGCAAACAGCAGCAGAAACTTGAGAAATAAGTGGCAAACCAGAAACCTGCTGTGCCTGCTTGCCGAAAGTGACAAGCCTGCTTGCCGAGAGTCACAAACAGCAACAGAAACTGGAGAAATAAGTGGCAAACCAGAAACTTGTTCTGCCTGCTTGCCGAAAGTCACAAACAGCAACAGAAAATTGTTCTGTTTGCCGAGAATCACAAGGACATAAACTGGAGGAATAAACGGCAACCCAGAAACCTGCTGTGCCGACAGCCACGCAGCCACTGAAGTATCGAAAGAACAGAGAAAAATTCCAGAAGAGAAAACAAAACCACAACAGCCACGAAACTGAGAAGACAAAAAAAAATCGAAGGGAAAAAAAAACTAGCAGTCGGCTGGCTCTGATACCATGTCAAATATTTTGTGAATGGCCGAATGAATTGGCCTTGAGTTCTGTATATTATGTTTAGACTTTACAAGAATGCTATACATGGAAAGTAAATAAGGTCTAGCATGATTCTAGCCCTATACAAGTAAACTATAATCTATCAAGCCCTATACATGTAAACTAAATATATGCTAACTGTACAAAATAATGAATTGAAATATAAGGAAATAAATGTGGGCTGAAGGAAGGAAATAAATCTTTTGCTTTGCTGTTTCTGTTCTGTTGAGACTGCATAGTCTGCAGGTTTAGGCCCATGGAAAAGTACGATATCTATTTTAAAGAGATTGTATGAGTTCTTGCTGGAAGGTGCAAAGTGCATCACTAGGATAAAGTACTAAAATCTGGGACCCTTTGCCTGTTGATTAATTATACAGACATTAATTGTCTGAAGGAATCAATTAAGTGCATCACTAGGATAAAGTACTAAAATTTGGGTTCCTTTGCCTGTTGATTAATTATACAGAAATTAATTGTCTGAAGGAAACAATTAAGGTTCTGAATGAATCAAGGGAAAGTTGGAAGAAAGGATAGGAAAAGAATATAGGAGGTAGATCAACTTTCCATTTTATTTTCTATAACAAACTATTATGAAATGAAAATTTAATCAAGACAATCTGAAAAAACAAAAAAAATAAAATAAATAAATAAGTCAAAGATTAATGACATGTAAAATAAGAACTGGTTGCTATAAGTTTGATTTTCTTTTTCATTTTCTTTGATATCTAAACATGAAAAAGTAGATCCCTTCATGATTTTTTTCTTCATGATTTGCAAGTTGCAAACAAAGCCTAAGCTTTTTGGACTCTAAATGCTGTTGTTCTATAGCTAGTGTTGGTACAAAAGCTGGGCATCTTAGCATTTGGATTGTTTCCTCCGCACTTCACTGGTGCAATATTGTTTTGATTTTCTTGCAGGTAGGCTACATTGTCATGAGGGATCCTTCAACTGGAGCTAGGTCCAATTTATTGAGGATGAAAAATGCAGGTGTTGTTGGCGTCTACCACCCATTAGTTGATGAAAAGCTTGTGAGAATATTGCATGGGTATAAACTCAATTAGAAGCTTCTCTCTTGAGGAATACTCTCGAGAAATAGTTACAGAGGATGGCCCCTCCACATAGGATTTGAGACGATCCAATCATATACTGACATGTCAAGTTCAACCATGTGTTAGCAAGTGGACTTATTGATTGGATGTCCCTTGGGACCCTCCGCTCTGAAGACCAAGCTCTCTCCATTTACTAACATATTGTTGACATGGCAACATAGAGTTCCATGATCCCAAATCCAACATGGAGGGCTCATCATTTGCAAATATTTCTCTCTCTCTCTCTCTCTCTACATGTGTGAGACCCTTGGTTTTAATTTCTAACAGGAGGAATAAGATGGTGTATGCCTGGACCGTCGACGATGTTGACTCCATGCAAAAAATGTTGTTTCAGCACGTGGATGCTGTTGTTACAAGCAACCCCAGTCTGTTTCAGAGTCTTATGCAAGATATGAGAACTCAGTGTCTTGAGGAAGGCTTTTCTGTGTCTTGATCATACACATTTTGTTTTAATTGTATTCCTTGCCTGGACTACGAAGCTTTTAGTGTTCCCCTTATGGGGTGTTGGACATTTGTCAGTTAATAATTTTTGTAATCCTCAGGTGCTGTTGCTGTATAGGAACCTCATTTATATCACTGGGTCTTAAAAACTTTTATCCCTCCTTTAAAGACGTTGATGGATCTCTGTAGGCATAAACTCTTTGAATTTGTAGCTTCACTGTTGGAAGAATGTGTATGCAAGTGCATAGCGTTTATAAGCTTATATGCAGGTTTTTTGCAGGTGGACCTTATAGGGGGGGAATCACAAAGAAGGGGAAATATCCTTTTGTTATACAGCCAACTTCAAGATGGAACCAGAATTACATGGCTAACGGATGGTTAACCAGATTTTTGTTTTCTCATGAGTTGAACATGAGTTATCACCCCCAATTAGAGGTCATTGTGTTAAGATTGATGGAGCGCGAGTTAGCATTCTCGTATGCGTGATGTTCTACTTGTTTCTCTGTTCCCTTGTGAATGTTATTTGACCCTAAAAATTAGGACTCTTTTAAGAAGTTTTGTTCTCAGTTATCATCCTTGTCACTAGGAAAAAAATTTGAGTATGACAAAAAAATAGAAACAAATGACACGTTTTACATCTCTCTCTCTCTCTCTCTCAAAGACACACCCACCTTTAAAAGAGAAAGCTATTTACAACCCCACCCTCAAGCATCCTTGCTCAAACAATTTTTTTCCTTACAGCCTCACCTTTAAGCATTCTTACTCAAATAATTCTTTTCCCTCTAAAATGTTTTAAACCTAGAAATTATCAGACTAGGAGAAATATTCATGAATATTAGGCCTTCCAAGAAATTGTGTAGCTTAGGAGGGTAACCCTGTAAGTGGACTCAAGATTTTCCAATGATAATTTTTCGGGTTGAGTTGTAGCCGTTAGTAATCAATATCAAATCTCGATACTAAGTAGATAAACAATAAAGAGATAGACTTGTGATGAATAGGAGAATCCAAGACTTTTGAACACCAAGTATAAAACGAAGTGTTAAGTTGTTTTTCTTATTTTTTATTAGTGATTGAATACTCGTAATGTACTTATAATGTCTTTCATTTATTTGTATTAAATTAATTAAATATTTAAAATATATTTTTATTTTTATAATTTTATCACCTTTTCGGTACTTGTAACATTTGCCATCCTACAATGAATTATTTTGAGTTGGGCAAAATAAGATCAATACTAGTTAGGTAGTCAGTGTTTTAATTTTTTTCACATACAATAAGTACTAAACCTAGTAAAGGAGGAGGGTTGTTTTAGGTAACTTACTAGTAATGTAAAATTTATCAAATTCATATGCAATAAATTCAAATTGAATATTTATTAGGAGTCAAATAGTAGGGTTGAGAAGACAATATTTTGTACTTCACATTTATTGTTTATCCCTGTAATATCAATTATATTAGATACCACTTAATTATGATTTTATAAGTTTTTTTTTTTTTTTGTTGGATTATCATGAGAACTCCAACCATCAACGAGCCACTCTTCGGACCCCCTAATGCGGCACCAAACTCATGGGTCGGCGGTCCTCCCCCTTGGTTCGCCGGCTGGGTTAATAAAATGCTATCACGATTTTTGGCGCCGATTAGACATTCGTCAAATCCAAGCCTGGGGCATTTCTCGTTTACCAACCATAGGACACAGTTTTGGCCTCCGCATCATTGTTGGCTCTGTAAGTAGCACACTCAGAGATCGAACACACAATCCCCCACTGGATTGTTAGCACTAATCCACCGTGCCAATGCCCTAGGGGCTTATGATTTTGTAAGTTTGTTATGAATGTGCGTGGTAGATATAAATTGCTATAAAATAATTAATACTTTTTATATTGCAATTAAGTTTTGTCCAATCAATATTTTTAAAAAAATAATAAATGAGCATTAAATAGAAGAATTTCTTTTCTTTTGTATATAGAAGTAAAATTGCTTTTAATTCTAGAACATTACTTTTTTTTTTTGTTGATGGATGGACAAGAAAGTAAGAACAGACTGTAGATTTTAAGAAGGAACAATGGCAGTTGGTATGTTGCCCACGTGACGCAACACAACGCTCATCATCCCCTCAAAGGGGATCTCTCTGGGAGAGACGTGGCTTAACTCTGCAGATTATCTCCTTCCATACACCTTCTTTCGCTTCAAACTCAATAAACCTCTTGCTCTCTCTCTCTCTCTCTCGCAAGGACACAAACCGACCGAGATATGAGTAGTTTGGAGGCTTGGAGATAACCCAGATGTTCATTACCTGTTCGAGATATGAGTAGTTTGGAGACTTGGAGATAACCCAGATGCTCATTACCTGTGATTCTTTATTTGAATTCGCGATTTGGATTAAAGGACAGCTTTGTTGCTAACAGTTTAGCTGGATTGATAGAGTGGAGGCTTATTGTTAAGCTGAAGTTTGGGCATTGGATTGATTGTGGAAAATCTTGTCTGGGTTTCTGGGTTTTCGGTTTTTGCCTGAAATATTAAATACCCATCTGGTGAAAGCCCTAATTTGGCATTCGGAGGGTTTGATAGGTGTATGAGGTGTATTTGGTGGAATTTGTGAGGAGGAGGAAGAGGTGGAGAGGAGAGCGGGAGGGAGATGTCGATCTCTGGGTTCAGATTGGGTCCATGGTTTCATAAGAAGATCGTTGACCCTCTTGTTCAAATACTCAGCAGGTACTTTACTTCTCCCTCTGAGCCTCTCCCTCAATCGATTTAATATGCCGATATGGTTAATCCTTTCCTTCTCCTTCGCAGTCTTGATTTTTTCGCTGCTAGGCTAAATTGTTTGGGTATGTCTTTTCTATTGTATTTTACTTGAAATTTGAGACATTCATTGGATGATAATATAGTGTTTACATTTGGAGTTGATACCCCAAACTAAACGATTCGGAACAAAATAATAAAAAATAAAGAATGATTGGTTTCTAAATTTTTGAATGTTGGTATACAAATGTAAAGTGCTTATTCTTTTCTTTTTAAAAATAATTAAGAATCATTTTGAGCACACGATTTAGTTCGATGACGATGACAACTATGATGTTATTGTTGTTGATGTTATCATTTGATCTGTTCTTTGAAATAAAGCCTTTTACAATAATGAGGCAAACAACAACTACAATGGAGCCTTAAGTCCTAGTGCCCCCCCAGGTAGTGTCAGACTCAGCTACATGCATGTTCTTGCGCCATTTCTCATAAATTCAAGACTATATCCTCACAAAGTTGGAGCCTTATCAAATCCTTACTGATTATCTCAATTTTCAAATTATTCTAGGTCTATCCCATGCCTTTCTATTGCCTCTAGCAATAACTAAATCACGTCTCCTCATTAGGCACTGCCATCTCAATCATTGTTCCTTTATCTTATATTCTTTGGGTGCAACCTCTAGTTTACTAGAGCTGTGTTCGTTTTATACTTTTGTGTTTCAAATACCTCTCTCTTGTGTTGCTCTTTATACTAACTCTTTTCACACAGAAACAGTGTCAAACTTGAGTGAAAGGGTAGGTAGGGTTGCGTTAGGTAACACCGTAGAATATTGACTAGCATAAAACTTTTCATTATTTCTTCATTATATTAGAATAATAAACTTTGATGAAAATACTAATGGTTTTTTTTTTCTTTTTTTTTTTTTCCAATTAGGGGTGCTGAGCCAAAGCAATTGGCATTTTCTGCTGCCCTTGGCATTACTTTGGGAGTATTTCCCATATGTGGTATGTCATTTTTGTGTGCTTTCTATGAGATTTGACGTATTTACGGTTTAAAGAAATATTCAGCTTGAATCTAAGAAGAAAAATGTCAGTAGTAGTTGTTTCATTGTGGGAATTTATCTTGAAGCGTTTTTTTTTTTTTTTTTTCTGATTTCTTTTTTTGGAGTCTTTTATGTGGCATATGTGTCATTTGTGTCGAGATACCTTTCTTCAAGGGAAAGCAAATCCATGTTCCTAAGTGTAGGGAAATGCCTTCATTTTTAATCATAGGTGACTACTTTTCTCTTTCCTCATATTTTGTTTCTTTTTATATGCTATACTTCCAAACTTGCTTTTTCCCCCATGTTTTTATTTTCTATTAAACAAATGGAGCCAGAAGATGCCACGTTTTTCCACATATTGTGAAATATCTCTTTTCATGGTAAATTATTATTTTTTGTAGAAAAAAAGAAATAATATTAATAGATTAGGAATATATAAAAAGGAGAATAAGACTTCTCCTGAGAAAAAATCTGGAATGAACAAGATAAGAAAAGAAAAAAAAAAAAGACAGAACAAGAAAGAAAAAGAAACAAACAAAAAACACCCAGCAACATAAACAAGCCAGCAAATAATGCCAGTCCTGTTGAATACCTGAGGAACTCACCCCTTTAAAGTACCCATAGCCAACACTCTAAATAACATTTTAGGTTTACAACTTGGTTTTATGTTTTATGAAAAATATTTTAGTTATACAACTTTGTTGAATTGCACAGGTATACATCTTAGTTGCATGTATGATGCTTTAAGTTTAACCATCCATTCAAGTGACAGTACATCTCTATTTGTGATGTAATGTGAATGGCATTTTAAGTTTGACATTTGGCTATTACTGGTTAGTGTTTGACATTCGTCTTGTCTCCATCAGCTTATGTCAATGTTGATCAGAATGTAATGCTTGAACTGGAAATTTAGTGCCATGATGGGGACATACTTTGCAAGTTGAGATTCTTCAGTAGGAAGCTCCCCAGGTTTTGTTGATAATATATTAATTAAAACTAACAAGTAACAACTTAAGAGAAAGCAACAATTTTGAAATTCTAGAATTTAGAAATTTAAGCCTTTATCTAGAGAAAGACCTTTTTTCATTAGTAAATGGCACTGAATTATATAAAATGATTGCCAGCAATCATAAGTAGAAAACATTACCATAAAAACTATACAAAAAGTTAGCTGGTGCCTTCTCATGTTTTGGGAAAGTGGGAGGGAAAGAGGGGGAAATTTTATGAATTTTTTTTGTGATCAAATGGTGAATTTTCTTCAAGATGTTTTTAGCCACTAGCACGTTTAATGCTCTTTCAATGAAGGAAAGGGGATCAGGAGGAAAATCTTATATTCATGAGATTTGCCCTTGATATCCCTAGCCAAGGTGATGAAGACCCTGGCTGATTACTATTTTTTCCTGCTTGGGAATGGGATTAGAGAGCAGGTTGGTTAGTGTTGGTTCTAGGAACTAATTGATTTTTTTTTTTTTATCTTTTTTCTTTTCTCCTTTGATTGAGATTTGAACATTATAACTGAGATAACTAGTGCACATTTACAGCTGACACGCTCAGACTTTAGACTGACCAGCTTTTTGTCTATGCTGCTGTTCTATAGAATCGTAGAATTGCAAAATCATAAGACATTTTATAGATTATTAAATCTTTAACTATGTTTATTGTGTATGCTAAAGTCAGTGACAGTGGTTGTGATTATAATTGAGTAGCAATTGATTTGATTAAATTGAAATTATATGTGAAATAACAAGTCTTGAATACTGCTAATTCTTTCTGTACAGACTCTTTTTCCCTGTTTTACCCTGTTCTGGTGCTTAAAAAATTCATAGTTGGTAGAGTAACTAGCAGTGTTGAAAAGAGATATAGTTTATTGCATTTGTCTTGTGCCTTATTTTCGCTTATATTTTGAGATAAAAGGATGTATAGATATTGAATAGAAGTGTTCCTTGGATTTATTGTATTAGAATTTGGAGCTGATTTTGTAAGTACCAACAGGGGTCACTGTGTTTTTGTGTGGAATGGCTATTGCTGTGCTTGGATCTCGTTGCCATTCTCCAACTGCGATGCTTGCTAACTTCATTGCAACTCCTATAGAGTTGAGGTAAGTCTGTTCTGCTGGATAGATCCATTGCTTATTCACTGTCACTAGAAGGCAATATAATTATTGGTGTTTATTCTGATAGTAGCATGACAAATTTATTCTGAAAGTTTTTGAAGATATTATTGAATCATGTTCAAGTTTTAGTGCATAACAAACACATTGGTCCGTGTCTATTTTCATTATCAAATCATCAATCACTTGTATGTTGTATTTTCAAATCATCTGGGCAACTAGGTCTCCCAAGGGAATGCCTAGTTTAAAATTGAGGAAAAAATCACTATTATTTTTAAAACTTGTGAGTTATTAGACCATATTGTTCATTGTCTGTAGACAAATTATTATCCTTTTGCACTTAGTTTGTCAGTAGGTCCTTCTTTAGCAAAATCTGTCGTAATCTATGAAAATGTAGCTGCTTTATGTTCATAAATTTTCCTGTATTTATATATTTCAGAAACTTAAAATTTTATACAATGTCTCACTTCTAGGAACTCAGATACTTGACATTTTATGTTCTGATTGCTTTTGATATAATCTGCTTTATAGCCTGGTGGTTCCCTTCTTGCGGTTCGGTGAAGTTCTCTCAGGCGGAGCCCATTTTCCATTGACTTCAGATGTCTTAAAGAAGGTGTTGACTGGCCAAGCTTCACGTGAAGTTCTTCTAAGTATTGTCCATGCGGTAGGTAACTGAGTTGCTGCTTGTAAGCTTAACATCTCTCTCCCTCTCTCTCCCAAAAAAAAAACTGTGAAAATAATGAATTTTAGTTAGTTTTGGGTGGTGTGATGTTAGAAGAGCAGGGTGACTTTCTAACTGCCTAGAAAGCTACTCTCTCTATATTGTGTATATGAATCATTAAAGCAATAGAGAGATTGTCAACCGCAAAGCTTGAAGAAAATCTTTTTGAGAAGCATGGCTGTCATTTCAGGGAAATGGCTTTCTATTCATTGGAATTGCATGGAAAAGATACTTCTCAAATCTCCACCACTATTAATGGTAGTCTTTTATTTGGAGACAATATCACTTTAATTATTTGATGGGATTGCTCAGTATTGAAATAGCTGATGGTCACTAGGGTGTGATGCAGGACCAATTGGAAGCAGAGAATTCACAAGAAAATGATAGAAAATTAAGAGATAACTAAAATAAAAAAATAAATGGGGAAAATAAAGAGAAAGAATCAAAGAAAGATTTAATTTAGGGCTTAATTATCAATCTGCCCTTCATGTTACACATAAACCTTCACATAAGCTTCTCTCCTAATACTAAGGAAAAATAATTTGGGAAATTAAAGCACATCCCCTGAGGCAACATAATTTGGGAAATAATAGAAAAATCCTGAATAAACTAAACATAATTGTGAATCCCTAAATACTGAAAATTTCTTAATTAAACTCAATTATCCTAAGTTGAGCTTGCACATGGTAAAAGCCAAGAAAAAACCAAATGCCTTAATCTTGCACCTTCATGACCTCTTGACGTTCCCACCATTCTCCCCTTGGAAAAAGTTTGACGTCAATTCGAAAGTTGAAGGATGAAAAACTGATGAATCTCATAAAATTGGACATGAACGACATAAACTGCTGCTAGTATAAAAAATACATACGCATGCAAGTGGACGAAGTTTTTGAAGACAAACTTGTTAGGAGATAAATTCCACTTAAGAAATCTTACTTTTGAAGAGTAAGTTGTTCTTTGCAAGCAACCTTCCATGGATGGCTTAATCTCTGCAATTTTTACCAACGCAAGTTCCTCTGCATATTCTTTGGGCTTACATCTCAATTTTGGAATGCCCTTATGTCCTCAGATCTTGTTGCTAGTACAACTGGTTGCAGCTCTGTTTTTTCCACGGGCTCACTAAACATCTTCACATACTTCTCTTCTTCAAAATTTCACTCTTTTTGGTCAACCATGTTGTCAGGTTTAACAATATTGCGTTGATTGCTATGAACGGGCTAGTACTTCTGTCAGTTTACTGAATGCCCTCTATTTCCTTGATGCATTATTGTTACTCTAGACGAGCCTGCTCTGCACTCTCCAGACCTTCAATTCAGGCACATCTTGCTGAACAGACTTGAGTTTGTCCTTGGTCACCTTTTTTTTAAAATTTTTTTTATTATTATCCTTGTTTTTTTGCTGCTTTCTTTCTTTCTTTCCAAAAACAGAACTGGATCAAATGGCATTAAAGTTGGGTTAGCATAGCTTTGAATGCAGCTTGAGTTAGGTTAGTCAACGGTTTGGGTTGGGTTCAAAGGTTGATTGAGTTATAATAAAACCTGGCTAGGCTTACGTGGTTATGAGCTGGGCCTGGGTTGGGCCTGGGCTTTGTTGATCTTTGCAGGAAAGGAATAAGATTAAAAGAAGAGAAAATAAGAAGATGAGGCCTTACTTGGGTTAAAGATTTGGAAGTTCTTACATTTAATAGCTCGCGCAAACATAGGATGGCAGAGCCATGATCTGCGATGGTAGAAATGCACAACAGGCAGCAGCTTGCAGTGCTGCGACTATTGCTGGTGAAGCTTCAAAGATGCTGCTTTTCTGGTCATGGCCTGTGATTGCAGTGAAAGGAGATCCCCTTATATGATTCAGGATTTGGCTGGGAATGTCACAGCAGCAGCAAGTTTTTCTCCTGCTCTCTGTTACCTCTGTCCTGTTCAGGCTGTGGCCAACAGAGAACAATTTTTTTTAAGGCTGCTTTTTGGCTCTCTCTCTCTTCCCTTGTAATGTTGCAACTCAAATGGATTCTCTGTATGTGATGAATTGTTTGGTGATTGGTGTTACAGTGTAGCTCAAAGAAGAGGATTCAGTGTTTGGATGCATTAATTGGTGAAGCTTGGGGGTCGGCTAGGTTTTGGAAAGGGTATTGGTTTACGAATGATGGATGGGAAGAGTTTCATGTTGCTGGTGCTAGGGTAATGGAAATGGCAACAGGGCTAGGATGCTAGAAGGCAGAGGGTGGCTGGTGACCATGAACAGTGGCCGTGGTGAAGCTGTTATGGGGGATCGAGATGAGGGTCTGATACCACATTGATGCAGGATAACTGGCAGCAACGAATTCTACAGGAAAATAATAGAAAATCAAGACAACTAAAAGAAGGTAACAGAAAATAAATGGGGAAAACTGAGAGGAGATCAAAGCAAAGACTGGATTTTGGGATTAATTCTTAGTATTTTGATATGCCCCTTGTGGTTACTCATTGAGTATTTTTATATGCTTTCTCCCAATACTAACTGGGGAAAAATAATTATTGAAATAATAGAAAATCCATAAATATAAGGAAACATAATTTTGGACATAGTAGCAAATCCTTCAGAAATGGAACATAATTGCAAATCCCCAAAGTGCTGAAATTTTCAGGGCCTACACATATACAAGAACAACAAAACCAAGTCTTGAGTCCCAGTAGGTGGGTTCGGCTATATGAATCCTTTTCGGTCAATTTATGCGATCATGGATCATTTCTTTTGACAGATTTAGGGCACTATCTTATTACAAGTTATTTTAGGTCTACCCTTACCCCTTCTACTACCCCCCAGAGTAACTAAATCACTCTTCCTCACTAGCGCATTATGTGGCCTACGTTGCAAGTGTCCATACCATCTAAGTCGTCCCTCCCTTATCTTAGCTATATCTAACTTATTGCAAATATGTTCATTCTTTAATTTATCTTTCATTGTTATACCACTCATCTATCTAAGCGTTCTCATCTCGACAACTTTTATATTTTGTTTCTTCATTGCCCAACATTATGATCCATATAGCATAGCTAGTCTTATAGTCGTCCTATAAAACTTCCTTTTTAATTTTAAGGGTATTCTACGATCACAAAGCATACTTGAAGCACTTATCCATCTTACCCAACCTGCTAACTCTATGCATTTCATCATCTTTAACTTCTCGTCCAACTTGCATAATAAATCCAAGGTATCGAAATATACAAGTGCTATTTATTTCTTCATCATCAAGTTTAACTTTGTCTCTAATATTCCTCCTACCATTACTAAAATTATATTCCATATATTCTGTCTTATTTCTACTTATCCTAAAGCCTTCAGATTCCAAAGCTTCTCTAGTTCTCTTCATAATTCTAACTCAACCTCTACTCCGTCCATAGTTTTATCAATTAATACAACATACTCTACAAACAACATACACCATGGAATCTCATTTTGAATACTCTTAGTCAGTTGGTCCATCACTAAAGCAAAAAGATAAGGGCTCAAAATAGATCCTTGATGTACATCTATGGTGATTGAAAATTCTCTAGTTTTTCCATCTATAGTTCTTACACTACTCATTACTCTATTGTACATATCCTTAATGACCTTAGTATGCCTACTACGTACACCCTTTTTTCTCAAAACCCACCATAGAACTTCCCTAGGTATCATATCATATGCTTTCTCTAGGTCATTAAATACCATATGCAAGTCTCTTTTCTTTATCCTAAACTTTTCCAATAATCTTCTTAAAAGATATAACTTCTGTGGTAGATTTCCCAGGCATAAAACCAAATTGATTTTCTGAAACCTTCGTTTCTAACCTTAATCTTTGTTCAACTATCATTTCCCATAGTTTCATCGTATGACTCATAAGTTTAATGTCACGATAGTTATTATAATTTTGAATATCTCCTTTATTTTTTTTTTATATAGGTATTAAAGTGTTTTTCCTTCATTCATCTGACATTTTCTTAGTTTTTATAATGGTATTAAATAAATTAGTTAACCATATAATTCTATTATTACCTAAGCATTTTCAAACTTCAATTGTGATGTTATCCGGTCCTATGACTTTCCCATTTTTCATCTTTTTTAGTGCAAATTTAATTTCGTTAACTTTCATTTTGCGAATAAATCTCATATTTTTAGTTTTTTCCTCGTTTGTCAAATCTAAGTTTGAGTCTTCTATTTGGTTTTCATTAAACAACTTATTAAAGTAACTTCCCCATCTTTCTTTAATGTCTTCGTCCTTGATCAAGACAATATCATCCTCACTTTTTATACATTTTACATTTCTTAAATCCTTACTCTTTCTTTCTCTAGCTTTAGCAAGTTTAAATATATCTCTTTCCCCTTATTTTGTATTTAGTCTAGCATACAAACTATTAAATGATCTGTATTTAGTTTCATTAACAACCTTTTTCGCATCTTTTCTCGCCTCCTTATACTTTTCAAAGTTATCCATGCTTCTACATTTTTACCACATTTTATACCAAATGCCTAGATCGTGCTCATACATTTTCCATCAAGGTGATATTGATTGGACTCGCATGAAGCTTAACGCTATAATCAGCACATTTGTTATTTTATGCCCTAGTGTAATGGTGAGTCTCATTCTCATATTTTCTTTCATTGCTGTACTGCTTGCAGTATGCCGCATAAATTATTTTTGTTTGTTTGGAGAGTAATGTATTTACCCAGATTTTTGGGATGATTTTCTACTTCTTTTGGAAGGGATAACATAAGGAAGTGAGTATGATTAGATCTTCAAAATTTGCCTTTGAGCCTGCTTTAATTCTACTGCTATTTTTTTACATCATAGTTAGGCCTTATTCTTCTTGGGTAAACAATGTACATCTTCCATGTCATTTTTTTTTAAAGTTAAATTTCCTTTATTTTTATTAAAAAGGCTACATTGAAATATGTTTCTTTGAAGGAAATGAGTAACACAATATATCAAGTGGAATGCATCAAAGTTCACATTTCTGAAGTTCACATTTATGAAAGAATCAATTTGTATACAAAATATTACAATATGTAGCATCTTTCATATCATTATGTCAAGTCATTGCTTGGCAAGCCTGCAATTCTTAACCAAATTTTACGTCTGAACTTTTTAAGTTTCAATATCAGAGACCTAATCCTGGGATATTTCCAATCCCATTTTCTTACATTGCCATATCTTTATTCCAAATCAATGAAGCAGTCATTTGATTTTCCTTTGCAGTTGTTGGGGTGGCTTGTGGCAGCACCCTTTATTCTAGCTTTGCTTTACATATTATTCTTGCCATGCTTCAAGCTCCTAGTTCACAAGTTCAGCAGTGTTCCTTTAAGCCCGAAGAGGCCACTCCTTTCCAACGCAGATGTCAAGCTAAAGGTAAGGGATGTTTGATTACTAATGGCCACATATTTTCTGTAATGTTCATCCCAATAATAGGGAATGTATGTGATATGTTTCTGAAAGAATTCTGGGTTTTGTACATAAAAAAATTCCTGACCTTTAGTGCAAATTTCATGTTTTACATGCTTGTAAAATTCAATATTGTTGCTAATTTGTGTTTGTTGGAAGATGAACGAACAATGAATTGCAAGATGTTGACTTGTAAAACAATAACATTGTTTACAAGTTGCTTCTTTCCCAATTTATAAGTCATAAGAATCGCCCTCGACATTATCCTAATTGGTCTGATTTTGCATCTAGAGAGAGAGAGAGAGAGAGAGAGGGTGGGTCTTGGATCAACTGTAAGGTTATTCCTATGTAATCCATCGGTAAGGTTATTCCTATGTGACTGGATAGTTTTGGGTTTGAGCTCAAAGAAGCCGTCTCTCTGCATAAAAGTAGGGGTAAGACTGCATATACTGTGACGACGTTCCTAGCTTCACAAAGTAAGGAGGCTTATGGTCCGGGAACACCCTGTTGAGAGAGAGAGAGAGAGAGAGAGAGTTTAATTAGACTTCTTTGTTTTGTAGTGACAACTTGTCTTGGAAATACAGTGGGATAATCCTCGGTGTTAGTATTGCCTGAAACTTTGCAATTTGGTCAAATGGCATGGTAGACAAACTTCAAAACCGACATTATTTTTAGCGTCCTGTCAAAAAATAATTTTATTTTTCATTTACAGTGTGCTAATTAATGAATGATAGGAAAAAAAAAAAGCTATTTTTATATAGAAAAATTAACACGTAATAGAAAAGGTAAAAAATAAAAATCATATATTGTTTTTCAAGTTCACATAAATAGAAAATAAGACAAATAAAAATTGGTTTAACCTTTGATCAGAGGTGACATTTAAAGGCATGGAAGGCCCTTCGACCGGCTAGTGGCGCTCGACAAAGCTGGTTACGTTAAACTGAGTTCAGGCTTTTCACCAAACACTAATGTTATATTTTGGTTTGTGATTAAACGAAGAATATGGTGAAAATTAAGCGATAAATTTAGTTCTATTTTGATTTGTTTTGTTTGATTTTTTTTATTTTTTTGGGTATTAGAAGAAGAATTACATGCACATATGTCATTAAATTAAGTTCAATCCTAAGCATTTTATTAATAAAATTAAAGTGCCTGAGTATGATATATATGGATTTGAATGGGTGAATTGGAATCCATATTCCTCTCAATAAATTGTTTTAATTCCTCAAAGCATGAACATTGACACTTAATTCTATGGATGATGTGCTTGTTGAGGAACTTTACTAGTCAGTGCAGTTGATAGTCTTTATAGGAATTTCCTCGCCCCGTTTTGCGAGCAAACTTAAGTGGCGTGTTGACGAAATTGTGACCCCTAGAGTTGGGATTAGCGAATCAAGTTGGCTCTCAAGTTGTTTTTAAACTTGACTTGTTCTATAATTCGATTTATCTTGATTCTTTTTGAGTTATGAACTAGCATAAATTAACATTAGACATACAAATGGCTCTTATAGGGAGAGACCGGAAAAAGGAGGCTTTAGATACACCTATATATATATATATATATATATATATATATATATAATTTTCTCCCAAAAAGCAAGGGGGAAAATGAAATTAAGGAATTTGTCAAGTTAATATTTTATGGGGACAAATTTGACATTTTATATTCTCTCAAGGAAAAAACTAAAAAAATGAAAGACAATGCATTTTATGCTTCAAGACCATATTTAGAAGTTTTAGTTTTTTTCCAAAATAATATTATTTTAATAAAAATATTTTAGGTATAATATTATTTAGATTTATTTTCCGAAATGATGTGCTTTGAAATCTTGTGAGATCATCAAATCTTGCTGGATCATTCATGATGATCGCACGAGTTTTAAGAGACAAATTTTGCATGACTATCTTGCGAGTTTTTAATAAATTTGCTTTACAGTCCAACAAGCTTTAACATTGCCATTATTTATTTTTAAAAAGTTTAAAAAAAAAATTACCAAAAAATTGCATATGCTCAAAAATCAAGAAAATATTTTGATCTCTTTAGTTTCTTAAAATTACATAATCATATTTTTTTTTTTGGATGTTTTTAGCGTACATAATTAAAAAAACTAAATTAATTTAAAAAATCCCAAAAATTTATGAAATACTTAAGAAAAGAGTTCTTAATTCCTGAACTATTAAATTTTTTTTTATCCCTTAACATGCAAATGCTACCATGCAACGAAAATTTGTCAAAATGTGTTAAAGTGAAATCAAATTATGGTAATTGGTTTTAAAAGGGTAAAGTCAAATTATCATAACTCGGTTTACTTGTTAAAATAGAGGTGTGTGTATTTGGAAAATTGCGGACAGTGAACCAAATTATCATAACTCAATTTCACTTCAAAACCCACTTATGATTACTTGGTTTTATTGACTAAAATCAAGTTTGTTTCATTTGGTTTGTTCTAATATTCATAATTTAAAAACACTTATGTTTGACTTTACATGAATTTGAAAAAATCTTAATTGATAGCAATTTAAAAATTAACGGTTCGAGGAGTATGACCTAGTTAACTGAACCAAGTTTGGTCTAAAACAAATACACTTAATTAAAATTGTCTACATCTCATCTAATTCAACATTCAAAACCATAACTCATAAAAAAAATTATGAAGAGTACATCCAACTTGTATAGCTACATATCACTAATGTCCCATCGTCTAATATATGAAGTAAATTTTGATGTATTGTGTACTCTTTAAAAAAGAAAATGATTCATTGATCGTTGCTCTTATTTTAACTTGCCAACATAAGCATTCACACACAAAAATAATCCTCTTCCAAGAACTAGTCATTGCAAAGTAAGAGAATTTAGGCATTAGTGTAATGCCCCATAACCAAAATCAAATTTAAAAAATAACAATAAGCACCACCTAATACACAAGGCTCCTACACTGTTGACATGAGGGTTTTGACTTTTTGAGAAAAGCAAGATGTACACAATCTTACCTTCATGCTTTGGATAAATTATTTTCTTGATTTGAACCGTAGCTCACTTTGTTCAAGGCGCCAACGGTCCAAGATCATTAGGCCCTAAGAGGGAGCTAGAACTAATCACCGCCCAAACTACTTGATCGAACAGTTGTGGCCGTATCTACATACCCTCAAAAACAGCTTTACAGTAGAACCATGTTTGGGAGAAGTTTCATCCTGAACGTCAATACAGGCATGGGAATAATTATAACAATACAGAAATAATGCAAAAAAGTTAAAAGCATCTGCTTAGCTGAAGAGAAAAAGTGAAAACCATTTTCATTTTCCATTGTCAGATTTCTAAATAATTACAAAACTGTCACCCTTTTCTAGTTTCCAAGATTTAAATAGGAAATCTAAAGAACAACTATATAGATTTCTCAACATTCCTATGCAATATGGGAACACTGAAATGGTGAAATTTTTGTAATTATTTAGAAAATTAGAAATGGAAAATAAAACTGTTTTCCACAAATGAATATGGCCTAGTGTATGGTAATGTTAGTAAATAATTCTCCAATCAAATACATACCGATTGACTCCTAGTTTTAAGCATTTTCCTAACACTAAAAAAAAGGGGGGAAAAAAACTAAACTTAAGAATCAATATCAAAATTAAGACAAAAATTTGTGAGATATTGCCGTCATCGTTTCTTCGACTTCTTGGATGGTTTATCAGGATGCGGACGGTATCTGTCAGTGTCCTCCTCGGCATCATCTCCGCCCTTTCTTCTCCTCTTTCTTCCGGTTTCATTGATTTTCTGGAGAAATGCAATCAAATAAAATGTTAAGAAGTATATATATCAGAAAGGATAATGATGATAAAGAAAATAGAACACAAAATCAACACCACCAAGCAACAATATCATTGTTTCGGGACATCATAGAATAAACCACATTTTTCACACCCTGCTCTTGTATATTTAAGTGCTTCTATTTCAGTACGACATGGTTTATGTCAAATATCAGTAGGGCAGGGCTTTGTCCATCAACATGTGAAAAATGTAAAGTAGGCCTTCTACAGAAGCTGCTTCAACCAGTGTGGTTAAAATAAGCCCCCAAAGTGAATAAACACCTCAACAAATTTCTTCTTAAAGCATTGCCTAGACTGAATAAAAAGAAATAACACTGTTGAATTCCTTTTTTTTTTTTAGATAATAGTGTTACAACACACAAGGTTCAAATCATGTGCATAGTGTGAGGCATCAGCATGAGACTGTATATAGGAGAGTGCAAGACCAAACAGATGAAAAATTGAGTCATAGGGGATACATTGGCAGAGATGATACGGATAGGTTTCACTGCAGTTGTGCAGTGAGGGCAGTTGCAAGCCAGTGAATGCAAAATGGACAAAACATAGAAGAATTTCAGCCACCATAACACTACAAGATGGAAAATGATGAGGTAGTGAAGATTCAAAGAAAGGAAAAGAGACGTAGAAGGGGAACATGAATAAAGATAAGGTTGAGAGAGCGAAGGAGAGAAGCAGGTACAGGCCTCTAGGATTCATCTTCAAGACATTCATCAAAGATTCAAACCAATAAAGACAACAATGGGGATAACCTGGAGCAAATTTAGCTGTGCTGGGTGGCCAAACCTATGATAGCATCGAGTCCTAGAAGTTCTATATGATCTACACTCATTTTCTAAAAGCCCAATTTCCTTAAGTAATCTTTCGCACGATCCCTTTTCAGTTACATACTTCCAATAACTAATTTTTTATATCAAATTCCATCACTTGAATCATCATGTCACTAAAAAAATCAAATTTGCCTGAATATCATCCCCATATATGGAGGCAAATGCATGAAAAGACTAGGAAGATGGCCTTTTTTTTTTTCTTTTTTTTTTTGTGGGGAGGGGGGGTTGCAGGAGAGAACCAGCAAGAAAACAAGAGAAGCCAAACCATCATGTAACAATCCTAATAGGCTACAAATAGGGTCCTGTCCTAATGCATCCTTTATCCAGAATTCTAATTTATCATTCCGCTATATTTTGGTTCCACCAAATCTATAACTTCATCAAAGAACCCATAATATCTTTTCCAGTTCAAACCTGGAAAGAAAGACAAGACCAAATACCTTTCACAAGGGCAGTACACTTGCCAGTTGAATTTTTAAAAAAGAAGAAAAAAATGGCAACAAGTAAAGATGACGCATCCCGAATAATTGGCCCCAAGTATGGTTGCTGCTATATTTCTAGTATCATTCTCATATAAGGCAACTACTTAAGGTGAACAATTATTGATCATTAGAACACAACTTCAGAAGAAATCATAAAAATCATAACCACACATAAATTTCTTCTCCAAAAGAAGTCAGCACAGAGATGACTGCCTATCAGAGGACATCCTACAGGGTTCAAAGCTTGTAAAATCCACAAGACAATTCAATATTCAACTACCACTACACAGCAGAGAGGCAGAGAGTTGCCGTATTTCCAGTTGGCACACAAGTATTATTGGTCTCAGCCATTCATTGGTTGCTGTAACTCACAGATAGATTCAAAGACAGTCATGGTAACAGTTCAAATAAATAATACCATCAGGGATAGTCTCTTGGCCTCTGTGACACGCTCCATCAACATAAGAACTTCTTCTTCTACAGCAGGAAATTCAGGTAATTTTTTCCCTGGAAAAAAGAAATAAAATCAGTAGTTTGGACAATTACCCTTTTTAATATGCCCCAGCTCAATTATGCTAGTTTTGCCTACCAATTAGCTTCTCTATCTGCATGTACCACTCCAACTCATATTGATTCACCAATGAGATTGCAACCCCAGATCTGCCTGCACGAGCAGTTCTTCCTACTCGATGTATATAATTCTGTAGGCAATTGTTCAAATCAGCAAGACCAAGGCATGTTTAAAGGAGGAAAGATGATGCAGTGAAGAAACCCAACAAGTGGAGAAAAGGAAAATTTTGAAAATTATAATTACTTTCTAAGGATCCCAGCCCGTGGGGAAAGGCTTCAGCTAACAGGATGTACTATTATTCCTACCAGAAAATTTGAAAATAAAAGCTACTTTTATTAATTTTTAAAAGGAAACCAATCCTTCAGGGATTTGTTTTCAAGTACGAATTAGTTTCTTTATTTCCGAGCACTAAAAATACTTTCAGTTGTAATTGAACAAGACAATTTTTCAAATTAGAAATTTGGGTTGAGGTATTATTTCTGTGCAGCATATTTATATTTTTTTGGTTCAAGAATCATGTTATACAGGCATAAAAACATTGATACATTCCCAGGACTGAATGAATGGTTTTTTATGCCAGTGCCTGTGGTGATAGAGTCATGAAGAAATTATTTGCGTAAACATCATTAGAAAGGCAGGACGCTGGGGTCAAGAAGGATACTGGAACAACTCAGAAAATATAAAACATTAAAAAAATGGCAAAGAAAAGGAGTGTGCATTTAAGACAGGACATGCAATGATTCTTGAAATTTGCAATAAATCAGCAATATAGCAAATGATTGAAAAATAATTTATTTGATGAACAATGCTGCTGCTGTCACTAGAGTATACTCAATGGTTTGAGGCCTTCAGATCTTACTGCTGTCAAGAAAAAGGTGAAAAGGGTGGGCTCAAAAAGATAATTCGTCAATTCAAAGGAGGAAAAGAGTGCGTCAAGGTTGCGAAAAGAGTGAAAGACTGAGAATGAGACCTAAGGGGTGTTTGTTTGCTCTGAATGAATTCTAAATAGAACCGGTTCACTGAATAAGCTTCAATTAGAGACCAATTGTGTTTGGCTGAACATCTGAAATGCCTCTGATTGCTTCTGGTCTGGTCAGCATCTAGAATGATGCTTAATTTCATTCCGACGCAACCCAAACCTCCCCCCTGCTGTTCTCCTTCCTTCATTTCCCTCTACTTTTCTCTCAACAACACTACCTGGCGAGGCCTCTTCTAGATGATGAAGAGTGAATCGTTTTTGATAATCTTGCAATGGATTCAAACTCCTGAGGAATACAAGTTCAACTCTTCAAGCTAGATCAGAATCAGTTGCAAACAAATCTGTACTTTCATTTATACAGTTTTTTGCAATTTTTCTTTTTTGGAATCTGAGTTTGAAGAAGGAGAAAAAAGATGTGGTGAATGAAGAATTTATTTTGGGGATAAGCCGGATGATAACTTCTAGCAATCCCTTTTGGGATGGACCAAAACATAACTTCTTGAATTTTTTTTACCATCTGAAATAGACGAATGATAATGTCTAGCAATATAATTCAGATCTGAACCAGATGAAAGATAGCTACTGGGTATTTGGTGCATTTTTTAAGAAGATATGATTTATTTTTTCAGAAAACATAAAGACTTGCAATATATTTAGGTTTTTTTCCTTTTTTTCTGCAATGTACAGTACGCACTTGTTTTATCCATTTATGCATAAAAAATTATACACATTTTTATTTATAATTGAATAAGTTTTTTCTTTTATGTTTTTTAAAGTTTTCACGAACATATTTAAGAATTAACATAGTAAAAAAAAAAAAAAATCATATTCAGATCATTGCCAAACAACCTAAAGTAGTTGGTGTTCAGGGGTTCAATTTAATTCTAATTCTGGTTCACGGATTCAGAACAGATCCAGCATTCAGCACTTAATGCTTAATTTTATCAAAAGCCCCCCTAAACATTTAACCATGCAATTAAACACCACTTGGGAAGCAAGCCAAACCTTGGAGTTTGTGGGAATATCATAATTAATAACCATATCAACAGATGGAATATCAAGCCCTCTACTTGCCACATCAGTGGCAACAAGTATATTACACTCCCCAGCCTTGAATTTGTTTAAAGCTCCAAGTCTATTAGCCTGCCACATACAATCAGATAAATATGAATAAATTTGAAATTACAAGAAATAGGTTTAACACTAACAGAGATCCACAAAAAAAAAAATTTGTGACCAATCAAAACTGATAGTTTAGAAAACATACCTGGCTCATTTGACCACTAATAGGGATGGCCCTTAGACCAAGGTTCCGAAGCATCAAAGCCATAAGTCTAGTTGAATCACATGTACGAGTAAAAACAATTGATGTCTTTCCAGACATTTCAATGAGAATATATATGAGATAACAATCCTGTCAGAAGTGGCAAACATAAATACAAGTAAGAAAAAGATGGCATGCATCAACAAGAGAGTGATGCAAATAACAGATACTGGTAGTTTTTCCTTCATTTGATTTCAATTAAGACCAAGAGAAACAATATCAATCATTTAACCCACTACCAACGATCTAGCTATCCATCCACCAACTTTATATAAGTGCAATAGTTTTGAAATGCAAGAATTGAACCGAGAGATGAAGGTAAATTTCTAGTTCTGAGACAGATGCTAGGTCATGCCTCAAGACTTAGCTTGCTTCTAGAATGTGCATCCTGTATACCCATGAAACCCAGGTAGTTCCATTCATTTTTTTTCATGATTTATTTCTTTACACTGATACTTTATGGCAGTAACAGATTATATTTTTTGAAACACCCATAGGTTTTATACAAAATTCTATTTTTTTTATTCATAAAAACCTTTGAAATTTTGTTATCTGATAAGAATAGGCCATGTTGAAATAAAAGGAGAGCCACTGGCCTACATTGTAGTGCATGTGCCCATGTGTTTTTGGGGCAATGAAAGGAACCAGAGTCACTGATCTACATTACTAATCAAATGCAAAGTAAAACTGTTTTATAATTATTATGATATGATTATTCCCAGATTTCAAGTCTCTGACTTGGAAGTGTAACCTACATGCCTAAGACATTAAGAAACTGGGCTAACACAATTAAACTATCTAGAAATCAGCATTGAAAACTGCACATTTTTTGTCAGCAACAGATCAAAAGTACCAATGCCAAATTTTATTTTATTTTTAGTATCAAAAGCCAGCCACAAACTTGGGATGTATATATTATATTTTCAATTATAGCTGCAAAAATAGAGTAAGACTACAAAACAAAGAACCTTGTACTTTGCAGGGACAAAGCAATATTGTTGCTTCAGTGTATCAACTGTGGAATATTTAGATGCGGCCTCAATCTGAAAGAGTTTTACAGATGACATTAGTTACAAAGTAAAACAATATAGAAAATTACAACAAAATGTGAGGAAAGTACTGTTACCATACCTTAACAGGGTTCCTCAAACAAGCTCTCTGGAGCTTGCGCACCTACAACAATGAAAGCGTAACTTAGTAAGGCATTCACCAATGCTCACTTTGGTTTCCATTTTCCACTCTGTATTCCAGCACACACACATGCTGACCAAAGAAGAATTCATTAACAGAAAAAGAGAGAGAATTACATAGAGTGGAGGATAATATATCCTCCTAAAACAGTAAAAACCACACATCTCCATAAAACTATTCCCCTCTTACTCCTCCCAAAGCAGCTGTACTGCACCTAACAAGAAAACATCAAGAGTCCATGGCAACAACGAAGTCACCTCAGAAAATGAGAATAGATAAACCAAAGCTGCTTAGCCAGCAAACAATGGAGAAACAAGTGGTCACAGGCCTCACTCTCCTCCAAACAAATACAAAAATATCTGGCCTGACAGCGTTGTAAGCCAGCATATATGATTAAGGAATATCACAAGGACATCAAAACTCAAATCCAATTTCTGCTAACATCGTATCAAAGGGTACTAGCAAACCACATGCAAAACAACAACAATGACAACCACCACCACTAACAACCAAGCCTTAACTCTCACTAAGGTGGCGTCGGCTACTTGAATCATCTTCTGCAATTCAGCACAATTACAACTCTGTTTCTGTTGCATTCACGATATTAATTTCTACCACACACAATCAGTTGAAAGCTTGGTAAAGGAGAGTTGTGTAGTGCAGCCAACAGCCACTGAAAAGACTTGTTAGATCTCTAGATATGCTACCGCACAGCTTCAAACTCAAAGTATTCATTCACTTCCTTGCTGACTTCTTGTTGTACATAGTCACTGGTGCAGATCCAAGTGACACAAAGTAGGGTAATCTTGTAATTACATAACATTAGAAATTTTAACCAAGCTTTGTGAAAAAGCATGGTCCAATGACCACATAGAATTACATTTATACATTAGAAATACAAAAAGCCACAATGCTGGGTTTAGCATTTTGAAGCCCAAGAAAGGTCACCGTAGTCGCTTATAACTTAACAGTTTAGGTCTCATATTTTCTTTATATTTGAGAATATGATTAGCATCACAAAAAAACATATAAAAAGAATAAACTATGATACAGATTGGGTAAGATTATAAAAAAGCACAAAATTTTTCATAATTGCAAACCATATCACCTGTTCATGCTGCATTAGCAGTCAGATCACATGGGAAACCAATGTAACAAGACAAGCCAGCAAAAAGCCAAGGTCGGACCTAGACTTTAAAATTACAAAGATGACAAGAACAGTTGAAAGGAGGATCGTTACAAGTTCAAATAAAACACAGAAAATTTATTACAAAAGGAAACTAATGGGATCAGTCAATTTTCCGGTCAGGAAAAACAGAATCTAGCAATAGACATGTCAATATTTTACTCATGCAGAAGGGAAAACAGAAGAGTGAACCCATGAGGGACACTCTTTAAATTGAAATTATGTTAACCCGTGTGAAGAGGTATTTTACTGTTTTGATAAAATGGGATCTTTCGGTCAGTAGTTCAGTATTTGATATGGTTATGGTGGCTCATCTGCCCCAAGCACAACAACAACAACAACCAATGACAACAACCACCAAGCCTTAAGCTCCACTAAGTGGGCTCCGGCTACATGAATCAATTTCTGCCAATTCATGCAATCGAGGGCAGTTTCTCTCGAACAACTTAAGATCTATTAAATCCTTCCTCACTATCTCATTCCACTCATCCATATAGCATGACTGGTCTTATAGCCGTTCTATAGAACTTCTCTTTTAGTTTTGAGGGTATTCTACAATCACATAGCATGCTCAAAGCACTCCTCCAATTTACCCAACCTTCTTCAACTCTATGTATTAACATCTTCTTTGATTTCTCCTCCTCCTTGCAAAATAGATCCAAGGTACCAAAATCTACCAGTGATATTAATTTCTTGACCATCAACTTCAATATTTTCTCCAATATTTCTCTTACCATGGCTCAAATTACATTTTATGTATTCTGTCTTGTTTCTACTTATCCTAAAACCTCTAGACTCTAAAGCTTCTCCTATAATCCTAACCTGGATTCTACCCACTTTTACTTTCATCAATCATGACAATATCATCTACAAACAATATACACCATGGGATCTCGTTTTGGATACTCCTAGTGAGTTCATCAATCACTAAAGCGAAAAAAATAAGGGCTCAAAGTAGATTTTTGATCTACACCTCTTGTCATTGGATATTATCCAGACTTTCACTTGCAGTCCAGACGCTACTCGTTACTCTTTCACATATATCCTTAATGACATCAATATACCTACTACACACTCCCTTATTTTCTAAAACCAACCAAAAAACTTCCCTAGGTACCTTATCATAGGCACTGTCAACAAGCTGCCAAACAAAACAAAATGACATACTATTTGTACAATTTAACAGTCAATTTAAATAAAATGTCAATGATTTTTCCCCAATTCCCTCTTGTAGCTGGACACACATAGGCACACATGCCACCTGGGTTTCCCTTGAAGACTATAAACGAAGGCCCTCTCACTTAAAAAATCAAGCTAATTCCAAGAAAAAGCTTCAACATTTGAGGAACCTTGGCCTGCCAAATAAAATTGTTCAAAGGGAAAGAAGAGGGAAAACTTTAGCAAGTGTGACAAGAAGGATTTACATGAAAAATAGCTGAAACTATCCCCTCTAAAAGTTCTAACATCTGACATAGAGTATGGAATAAAAGAAGCAAGAGCCTGTAGTAAATGTGCAAGCTCTTTAAATTCATATTCATTGTGAATTCTAAAATCAAGAAAATCACAAGTAGATCCCCCTTCAACTAGTACAAAGAAGAAATAGGAGCATTATCAAGATAATAGGCGTATTCATGAGGTGGCTCCAAGGAAGAGAGTCCCCTCTTCTACTATGCCTTTGGTTTCCTCATCTCAAGATCATATTTCCCAGGATGTTAATCCTCCCATTGCTGTCTGTAAAGGTAAATGCATATGTAAACAACATCCTATCTCCAACTTTGTTTGTTATGACTTCTTACTCTCATTTGCGGCCCTTCCCAAATATGTTTCTAAAGCCTAGTGCAATGGTGATCTTGAGGATGAGGAGGTTTATATGGAGCAACCACTTAGCTTTGTTGCTCAGGGAGAGTCAAGCTTAGTGTGTCAGCTCAAGAAGGCATTATATGGTTTAGAACAGTCTCCCAGAGCATGGTTTGGTCAATTTAGTGTTGTAGTACTTTATTAGCCTTCAACGGAGTGCAGTGGATCATAGTGTGTTTTATTGTCATATTTCATTAGGTAGGATCCTTATTGAGTATGTAGGTGATATTATAATTATAGGTGATGATGATCAAGGTATTCAATGCCTAAAACATTCTCAACGAACTAAGTTCCAAACCAAAGGTCTGGGACTATTAAAATACTTCTTGAACCAAACCTCTCGGGGCCGCCATTTTTTTAAATGCCTAAACACGCTTAAAAATTAATTAATCTTCTCTAAAAATACCCAGCGTGTCCCTAACGGTTATATTTTTGCCCAACTCTATATATACCTCTTCATTACTCATAATTAGCAAGTAGATTAGCCCAAAAATCCTCTCAAATTTTATTATTTCTTTGATAAATCTTTCAAGAGAGCATAGTTTTAAACTTTGTTTTGGGCATTCGTTTTACAAATCAAAATCGTTTTTACTCTTGTCTTGCATATATATATATATCTTATTTTGAGAGTATTATTTTAGTTTCTCCCACATATTTCATTTGATAAATATTCTTGGGAGTTAATATTATTTGCTTGTGAATCTTGCACATCCATTGCAAGATTCAAAGGCTGATTTGCTTGTTCTTACGAAAATATTTTTGAGCCATAAACCCTGGATTCTCTAGCACCTTATTTAGAAAAATATTTTTGGAGAAATTTCTTATTTGGGCATAAAATCTTTGAGCACTCATCATACACATTTTTATTCAAAGATTATTTTTATGAAAATCACATACTCACATTGAGCTTATTTGCATATCATACGTGAGTGTATTTCTGAGCATATTGTTGTACACATCTACTTGCTTAGAAGCATATTTTCTTTGTACAAAAATATTCATTTGTTGTATTCCGGACAAGTTGTCAGAAAAGGGAAACTAGCCCTGTGAATAGTCCCAAATTGCTCAGACTCGGTTAGGTGAGCACTGGACTGGTTCAGACCCAATTAGGAGAACTAGGTGCATCATTCTGTAAAGTGTTGTAATCGGTGTCGCCCCACCCGCAAGTGAGCAATTTAGTGAATCCTCTTCCTTGTGAACTTGAGGCAGGGACGTAGGCAGTATTGGCCGAACCCCGATAACATATCGTGTGTGCACTGTTCTATATTTCTGCATTTTATTTTCTTGCACATATATGTTATATCTGATATATTGTGTTTATTGCGCTAAATTTAATTTCTGTATATTTTATATATTTCTATTGAATTGTTATATGCTTAGACAGACCCTAGGTTGTGTATATACTGCTGCTGGTTTTTCGAACCTAGGAAGAAAACTTTAAAAGTTCAATTCACCCCCCTCCCCTCTTGGGAATACACCAATTCCAACATATGTTCCCGATTTTTTGGATGAGACTGGGCTACTGGGACCAAATTAATTGATACACCCATGGATCCTAACAAGAAGTTAACGTCGGATGTGGGTGATTTGTTGCCTAATCTTGGATGATACTGGAGACTTGTCATAGTCACTCAGCCATACATATCTTTTGCAATAAGTGTTATGAGTCAATTTTGGATTCTCCAAGGACAAGTTATTGGAACACAATAATTCACATCTTGAGATATCTCAAAGATGCACTTAGGTAAGGTCTCTTATATCAAGATTAGGGTCACAGTAACATTCAAGGTTATAATGATGCAGATTGCGCCAAATCACCTTCAAACTGAAGACACATAACCAAGTACTATATCTTGGAAGTAATTTGGTTTCCTGGAGTTAAAAACAATGTTTTAAAAGGCATAAAGCGGGGTGCTCTAACCCTTAAAAGGAAAGGCGTAAGCCTTAAAGCGTTGGGGCGTAAACCTTTTGAGATTTTATTTTTACATAAAAATATGTAAATAAGTTATATATTTTAAGAATAAATAAAAATTAAGAAAATCACAAATATAATGTAAAAAAAATCAAATATAATTTGCAAACTACTTGTTGGCCATTCAAAAAAAAATTTAACTTGAATTCATTACATAAATCATGACAAGAGACAGCTATAACATTACGAAGTTCAAATTATTTTACAAGAACTAGGATACAACTCAATTTTTTTGAAAAGGCCGAGGTTCAAGAGTTTTAGAAATCAAATCATATTATGACATTCCTTTTATATAAACATGGAATCAATATTTTAAAAGTTGCACACCGAAAATGCACAAGTCTCGAGTAAAAAGACGCAAAAGGTGTACCTTTTGTACAAATGTGCAAGCTTTAGCATGCAATTTGTTAGCTTTTTTGGGATTTGGTATTTTAGATTGAGCCTCAAGGCGTTTTAGGAATGCCTTCCCTTAAGGCGAGCCTTGATTAAGTCTTTTAAAACATTGGTGTAAAAAAAAAAAAAGGGTACTTTGGTTTCTTGGAAAGAATAAGAAAAAACCCGTAGTGGCTAAGTTAAGATCTAAGTCAAAATATAGAGCCATGGCTCACACAACAAGTGAGCTTGTTTGGTTGAAAAACATGTTGGAAGAATTGGGCTTTCCACATTCTCAGCCTAGATGTGTGATAATCAAGTCAAGCTACTCCCCACATTGCCTCCAATCCGGTCTTCCATAAGCGAACATAACTCATTGAAGTTGATTGCCACTTTGTTCGTGAGAAACTTGTGCAGAAGCTCATTATCACCACTTATGTGAAGTCTGATATGCAGTTCGCTGATTTGTTTACCAAAGCTTGGGGGTCTGGTCACGTTAAATTTATTGGCAACAAACTAAGAGTGTATGATATCTATGCTCCAGTTTGATGGGGAGTGTTAATGATTATTTTAGTCTTTTAGTATTATTAGGTGGGGTGGGGTGGGCTATATGAATTCTTTTTCGCCAATTTATGCGATCATCGACCATTTCTTTTGACAGATTCAAGATATTAAATCCTTACTATATTCTCTCAAGTTATTTTAGGTCTACCCTTACCCCTTTTACTACCCCCCACAGTAACTAACTCATTCTTCCTCACTGGTGCACTATGTGGCCTACGTTGCAAGTATCCAAACCATCTAAGTCATCCCTCCCTTATCTTATCTTCTATAAGAGTTACACCTAACTTACCGCAAATATGTTCATTCCTTAATTTATCTTTCAATGTTATATCACTCATCCATCTAAGCATTCTCATCTCGGCAACTTTTACTCTTTGGATATTATGTTTCTTCGTTGCCCAACATTCTGATCCATATAACATAGCTGGTCTTATAGCTGTCCTATAAAACTTCCCTTTTAATTTTAAGGATATTCTACGATCACAGAGCACACTTGAAACATTTCTCCATTTTACCCAACCTGCTTTAACTCTATGCATTACATCATTTTTAATTTCTCCTTCAGCTTGCATAATAGATCCAAGGTATCGAAATCTACAAGTGTTATTTATTTCTTCATCATTAAGTATAACTTTGTTTCCAATATTCCTCCTATCACTACTAAAATTACATTTCAAATATTCTGTCTTATTTCTACTTAACCTAAAGCCTCTAGATTCCAAAGCTTCTCTCCATAATTCTAACTCAGCCTCTACTCCGTCCCTCGTTTCATCAATTAATACAATATCATCTGCAAACAACATACACCATGGAACCTCCTTTTGAATACTCTTAGTCAATTGGTCCATCACTAAAGCAAAAAGATAAGGACTAAAAGCAGATCCTTGATGTACACCTATGGTGATTGGAAAATCTCTGATTTCTCCATCTATAGTCCTTACACTAGTCATCACTCCATCGTACATAACCTTAATGACATCAATATACCTACTACATGCACCCTTTTTTTCTAAAACCCATCATAGAACTTCCCTAGGTATCCTATCATATGCTTTCTCCAGGTCAATAAATATCATATGCAAATCCTTCTTCTTTTCCCTAAACTTTTTCATTAATCTTTTTAAAAGATATATAGCTTCTGTGGTAGATCTCCTAGGCATAAAACCAAATTGATTTTCTGAGACCTTCGTTTCTAACCTTAATCCTTGTTCAACTAACTTTTCCCATAGTTTCATCGTATGACTCATAAGTTTAATTCCACGATAGTTATTACAATTTTGAATATTTCCTTTATTTTTGTATATGGGTATTAAAGTGTTTTTCCTCCATTCATCTTCCATTTTCTTAATTTTTATAATTGTATTAAATAAATTAGTTAACCATATAATTCCGTGATCAACTAAGCATTTCCAAACTTCAATTGGGATGTTATCTAGTCCCATAGCTTTTTCATTTTTCATCTTTTTTAGTGCAAGCTTAACTTCATTAACTCTAATTTTGTGAATAAATCTCATATTTTTAATCTTTTTCTCATTTGACAATTCTAAGTTTAAGCCTTCTATTTGGTTTTCATTAAACAACTTACAAAAGTAACTTCGCCATCTTTCTTTAATGTCTTCGTCCTTAACCAAGACAATATCATCCTCATTTTTTATACATTTTACATTTCCTAACTCCTTACTCTTCCTTACTCTATTTGATACATATTATAAATAGAGGGAGAGACCTATCGTTGTGTTAGGTCATTCATTTAATCAAAAATCTCAACAAACTACAGGGCTGAGCAAAAGAAATAACAAAGGCAAAATCCCCATCCAAAAATCGTCCTAAAAACAAAAGAATCATCCCAATTTTATTAGTGAGCGAAAAAACAAAAGGGAACCTTAGAAAAAAAGAAACTATCAGTAAAAAGAAATATAATAACAGCATCAAGGGGATGCCAAACTAGCATACAAACAAAACAAGTATCAAACATCCCAGCAGGATGTCACAAAAATCAAGGCATTATTTTTTATTGAAAAAGAAGATTTATTAAGAATAAGAAGTACAATAAAGAATCAAGAAACAGATTATGACCATTCAAAACCTGCCCACTGTGCCAGCTGGAAACAGTAGCAACCCACTGTCTTCACTAATCTTGTTTCTTTCCTTCTAAAGCACACACACAAGCGCTTGGACGTTTATTTCTTAGGTTCCACTCTCTCTCACATGGTGGGAGAAGTGGAACCTAAGAAATAAACTTCCAAGTGCTTGCATGTGTGGCATGGATAGCTCCTTTGGCTTCCCGCCTAATAACCCTATACCAAGGAGAAGTGGACTCCATAGGAAATCTCCATAACCATTTACCTACCAAGAAAAGGTCTTAAACACTGAACCAAACCTCTGCTTTAAAGAGGGCTAACAATCTCACAACCAACCAAATGATTCTTCCTCCCATCACAAGTTCCTAATCATAAGAAATCGCATAGTTTGCAAAACATTTTTACAGCCAATGCTACAAAAAATTTCTTTAAAAAAGCGGAGTAAATTAAGATGAATATCAGAAAATAGGTTGGTCTGACAAGACACCTACTCCTAATTCCAAAGGGAGACCGGTCAAGTGCCTCATCCTTGGGAAGAGCTAGGCAAGACAAAGGCCCACCAACCACTACCTGACGCCACACCAAATAGCCCATAACAAACAGTCTAATCTCCTTTCAACAACAACAATAATAATAATAATAATCTAGCATTCCTTTCCAGTCAAATTGCCTACAATATAGCACATGTAGTACACCTCCACAACCTCTTACCTTCCCCAAACCAGTAAAATAAATAGTCAAGAACTCCTTCACCAACTTTAGACAAAACCCCAACCTTCTCCAAGAACACCAAAAAGTGTATTCCACAAGCCCCATACAGGTGAACGGTGAAGAAACAAATGAAATGCATCCTCATAGCTATTCCCACACATGAGACGCATATTGGGAGATAAAGCTTTAGAAGGCCTACTGCTTGGCAGCAGATTGTTGGTATTTGGTGTTTAACTCTATTAAGTGCCACCAGCCAAACACACACCTTTATCTTAGAAGAAACTTTAGCCTGCAAAATACATGGATAGAGAGGGAAAACCACATCAACCTTAATAAAGTGAAAAAAAAAAGGCCAAACTCTACGATCACTCCGGGAGATAGCGCAACTCTCCAATAAGCAAGGAAGACAACCATTCCACCTCTTTATCATTTAAATCCCTTCTAAAATGAAAGTCCCAAGAAAAGCAAGAATAATATACAAGGTAATCACATCGTTGTCGCATGAATAAAGATAATACGATCGAGTAAAGGAATAGAATAATGCAGCCCCAGACCCAAACATCTTCTCAAAACCTCATATGATTGCCTCTACCCAATTGAAACTCTGTTAGAAAATTAGAGGAAGGGGAAAAAAAAAAGTAAACCTGTAAAATGAACCAACAAAGACTCTAAAGAACTTTTAATGCTCAATTTAGCATCCCATTCATTCTCTTGCATGCCATATTTACTTTTTATTGCTTTTTGCCAAAGGGAATTCCCCTCCAAGAGAAACAGACAATAATTTAGTTGAAAGGACTGTTTTTAGACACTAACTTACCAGGTCGACCCCCCTCCTTCCTTGAACCTACACACCACCTCCCACTTAACCAAAAGATCTCTCCTCTCCTCCATGCCTGGCCAAAGAAAATCCCTCATAACCATGTCAAGTTTTTGAGCTGCCCCTCCTGCAATCCTAAAAAGCGAGAAAAATACAGAGGGATAGTAGAAGGGTTGGCCTGCATGAGAGTAATTCGACCACTTATGGAGAACTATGATCCTTCCCAATCATCCAACCGCTTAACTATCTTAATCACCACCTGATCCCAGCAAAAGAGTGTGGCTTTACTCCCACAGTGACACTCCCAAATAGGCTTTCCAGATTAATTCTACAACCAGAACCCTCTAAAAAATATGCAATATAGTGAGGACGTTAACAAAGCAGCTAACATGGTCATCTAAGAAAATAATAGTGTAGTTAGCGAGACAGATAAGACAATAGCACGTCCTGCCTACCCACCTTAATACCCCTCACAGGCCCCCCTGTATACAGTCGTATTTATCATCCTGCTCAACACATCCACCACAGGGAAAAATAAAAGCAGGGATAAAGGATCCCCTTGCCTAACCCTCACCCCACATGATCTAAACCACTCTTCCGGCTTCCTTATTCATTATCAGTTTATCACTAAAAAATAAGCATTAAAAAACCACCCCCCATCCAATTCCTCCACCTACTGTCCTCCTAAACGCCCTATCTAAAAACTCACAACTAAATCTTATCATTAACCTTCTCATTCTATGATGAACATCCTCCACCATATCATTAGCTACTAAAGTAGCACCTACAATCTGCCTCACCCCACCCACCCAAAAAAAAAAAAATCATTTTGAGCAAAAGAAATGGCAACACTAAAGACAGAGCTCAACCTGTAAGCAAAAAGCTTAGCAATGATCTTATGCATGCTGGATAAAAAACTAATTGGCTGAAACTCTGACACCTCAATCGACCTACTTAGGCACTAAGGTAATGAGGGTAGAATTAACAAACTTTCCCAACCTTCCATTTCCATGAAATTCATATAAAAAATAATAATAAATAATAAAAACCCTCCTTGTCCCTCTCCAAACCAAACACAGTTGCCCTTACCTCTCCTCCTCAAAAGGCCTCTCCAACAGACATTTGTTTATCCAAAACAGGACACTACTCCAACCTGGGGAACCCCTCAATTATGGGTCTTTCTAAATCTTCCTCACTATACAATTTTTTTAAGTGCTACCATCCTAACAACAACCACTAACTCCCCAGTCCTCAACTCCATTTCTCAAATATAATTACACCTCATTTGCCATTTTCCACCTGAAAAAACTAAAGTTACAATCTCCCTCCCTTACCCACTAACTTCAATATTTGCCTCCAACATCTAACCCCCTTTAGATACACTCTCTAACACATCCTTAAAACTAACTCGCTTAAATCCCTCATCTTCTGAAGGCCCCTCCTCAATCTCTTTCCTATTTAGCATGGAAAGGGTTTTCTTATTTAGCAGTTTGATAGGTTTTATTTATTCTTTTTTACTTTTTTTTTCCAATTCAGGACCTCTTATCCTCTCTTAGGTTATAAACCCTTTTTCTTCTATCTTACTACATTTCTTTCATTACAAAAAAAAGGAAAAATGAGTAAGTGGCATTTTTTTTCTTCATTTGGTACACTGGAGGAGTAAGAAGGAAGATGAAAGAAAATATTTTTCCCATCCCTCGCAAAATCAAACCCTCCAAAAATGGGAGAAAAATATAAAGAGACTTCACATTAATTTAATTGATTAAAGTACTAATTTGTGTTTCCCTTATACACATTCCTTAGCTCAACCAAACAAAAGGAAAGTCCACTTTCCTTCCTTTCCCTTTCCCTACTTAGTAGATTTTATTTCTTCCTTTTCCCTTGCTACAAAAGACAGCAAAATATAGAAAATCCAGAAAAGAAAGATTTGACAAACAGGACTTGTTGTTAAACATGTTTAAGGAGTTCCATAGATCAGAAAATTTGTCAGTTGCATAAATGCCACCTTTGTCACTCTTGTTCCAAAGAAATTTGGGGCTGCTAACATCAAGGATTTTTGCCCCATTAGCTTGGTGGGAAGCATTTATTAAATCATTGCCAAAGTACTAGCTGAGAGGTTCAAAAAAGCAATATCAGAAGTCATTGGTCAGTATCAAGATGCATTTGTGGCTGGAAGACAGATTATAGATGCCGCCCTTATTGCTAATGAAGTGGTGGATGCTTATCTGCAGGAGGGAAAAAGGGGAATAGTGTGCAAATTGGATATGGAGAAAGCATTCAATCATGTCAACAGGAACTTCCTTATTTATTTCCTCAGGAAAATGAGCTTTGGGGAGCTATGGTGTAGGATTGCCCAACGCATCAAAACCCCAAGCTTCTCAATGCTAGCAAATGGCTGCTCTTTTGATTTCTTTTGCTCCTCGAGAGGCCTGAGACAAGGAGATCCTTTGTCCCCTTTTCTGTTTATTTTAGCCATGGAGGTGCTTAGACTCATGCTAATGAAAGCTACTAAAGGAAGGATCTTTAGAGGTCTCAAAAGTGGGCAAAAATGGAAGGCTTACAGAAGTTTCTCATCTTTTTTTCGCAGATGACACTATTATTTTTTGTGAAGATGAGCCCTTTCATATCCTCAACCCCGCCCACCCACCCCACCATCTTCATATCCTCAACCTCCAATGCATTTTGCTAGGGTTTGAGGCCATCTCAGGCCTAAAAGCGAACCTTGGTAAAAGTGATCTTATTCCAATTGGGGAGAACATGGGGGGGGGGGGGGGGGACTTGTTGGTCTTTTGGGATAGGAATCTTTCCCATTAATTACCTCAGTCTCCCCCCCCCCCCTCCTCAAAAAACCCCCCAAGAGCCAAATTCAAAGATAAAGGAGTTTGGGGCCCTTTTATTGAAATGTTTGAAAGGAGATTGGCAAGGTGGAAAAGAAATTTCTTATCCTTATCAGGAGCATTTTGACGAATCTGTCAATTTACTTAACTTCTCCTTCCCTTATCGGTAGTCGTTAGGATTTTGAGGTAGAGAAGATTTCTTTGGGGAAGCTTAGGGAAGGACTTTAAATATCACCTTGTTAGATAGGGAGTGATCAAACAAACCATTTGTTCGGGAGGTTTGGGGTTAAAATCCCTCCTCACTTTCAATAAAGCCCTCCTTAGGAAGTGATTATGGACGTTCACGAAGGAGAAAAACCACCTTTGGCTTGAGCACAATGATTGAACTACTCACAATAGAAGGGGTCCCTATAGAGAGGCCCAAGGTCTTAAATTTTGATTTTGACTCAAATTTCAAAGCTCCAAAATTATAGAAATTTTGATGGAAATTTCGATTTCGATGTCAATTTCAATTTTGATTTGAAAAAATAACGGAATTAGTAGTAAAGCATGGAATTCTTTGTGAAACTTTAGAAATAGTTAACAAACATAATAATATACGTTTTAAGACAAATATATTACAAAAATACATCTATGTTTTGTATGAGGTGGAAAAGTTGTAAAATATTATGTGTATCAAACATATTTGTAAGATAACGCACATTAAACATAATCAGTTACTACAAATGAAATTTATAAATTATTTAAATATTATTTATTATTCAAATAATGATAATTTAGACACGAATGGTTAAATAAAATGTTACTGTAAGTTTATTTTTTCATATAATTTCAAAAGCAGTTGTAATAATCTTTTGTTTTGGTAAAATAAATAAAATAAACTAAAAGAGAAATTTCACTTCACTCCTAAATCTCTCATTTGAATTCTGAAAAAATTTCATTGTATAGTTAAAATTTTGACAAATTTTGCTAAAATTTCGAGATTTCGATAAATTTCGGATGATTCATTGATATTTCAAAGGAAATTATACAAAGCGGAATCGACAACCATTTCGATTTCAAGGGTGACGGTAATCAGAAATTTCAAAGGAAATTTCGACAATTTCGTGGAAATTTAAGTCCACGGGAGAGGGAGTATGGAAATTCATCAGGAAAGGATGGGACGTTTTTTTTCCAATCTGTGACATTTCAAGTGGGGAATGGGGCCAATGTTTATTTTTGGCATGATGTGTGGCATGATAACCGTAATCTTAGAGCTGCATTTCCTTCCATCTACAGCTTGGCTTGTGACAGAAATGCCCTTATCATTCATCATCTTCAAATCACTAATCAGGGAATTTTCTGGAACTTTTCTTTTACAAGGACTGGCAGATTGGGAACTTCACATAGTCTCTGACTTCTACAGATTTCTCAACAAATTCCATCACCAAAACATCCCCAACAAGCTAAAATGGACTTTGGACAAATATAGGGCTTTCACTGTTAAATCTTTATATATGAACCTCTCACCGTTGGGAACATTGCAATAGCTCCCTTGGATTCACCTTTGGAGGACAGCAGCCCCTTCAAAGGTTGCCTTTTTTTGCTTGGGAGTCAACACATGGAAATATTTTAACCCTCAACAATCTGCAGAAAAGATGGCTTACAGTCACAAATTGGTGTTTTCTCTGTATGACTTATGCAGAATAAGTCAACCACATTCTTTTCCACTGCCCCAGGACAAGGAACTTGTGGAATTTGACTCTTTCTTGGCTTGAGCAGTTGAGGGTTACGGCAAATTCAGTTGGAGGGGAGATTTGGGCTTGAAAAGGCATCAGAGCCACAAAGTAGAAGTGAAAGGCTTTGAACCTCATCCCTCTTGCCATCTTTTGGTGTGGTTGGAAAGAAAGAAATAAGAGAGCCTTCAAAGATTCATCAACTTCGCTTCAGACCTTCAAAGACCAATGGATTGCTGCTGTCTCCGGCTGGCTTAGTGGGAAAATTTTTAATGATCACTTTGTAATCCTTGATGTTTGTGCGACGCTCTTCAGAGTGGTTGATGTTTTGTACCACAAGTTGGCATCCCCTTGATGCCTTGCTAATATATTTTCTTTTTTCTGATCAAAAAACAAAAACAGAAACAAAAAAAAAAAAATGAAATCTTCAACACACAGATACACATGTACACACACAGCAATGCTCTAGTACCTCCCAGTGTTTGGGTACTCCATAAGGCCTTCACATACCCAAATGCACACATGCACAAGTAATGCTCACTTTACAAATTTCTTACTGCTGTTGAAACATCAGCACCTTGAAAACCCACTAACTATAGACAATCTCTGATTTATATAAGAGGGTAGCACAATCTTTTGTAGGGGGGCTGGGGTGAGCAACTGTTGCTGTTAAAAATCAGCCATTATTTCTGGTGAGGAGAACTACAATCAGTTCCATTGACATGCTCCATCTTTCCACCATTTCTTCCAGCGGAATTACTCCACAGCAATGGTTTTGGTTGGCATGTTGATCTTGCATAACACCACTGGCTTCCTATTTTCCTCTGCCTCTTCCCATCTTCTCGGCGACACAGCTCGCTGTCTGAGACTTACTGCAAAATCCTCCAGTTACAAGCAACTTGTGCAGGTATGACCATAACTCTGTGTCCATCAAAGATCCTTACCACCAGAGTGAGTTGAAATGAGATGAACAAGGAACAATCCTCCTGATGCATCCATCTAACCCAATACCAGGTTTACCCCTCTCCTTTGTTATTTCTGTAATTACAACTACTTTCCCACAGTCCTGAAGGGCTACATTTAATTTTCATCAGAACGATGATGTAGTCCCATGAAAACCGTCAATAAAATTGGTTGCGCAGATTAATTTAATGCCATGTGGGCATCTATCTCTTATAAAAGCCACATGAGCATTACCCTATGTGTGGCATCAGGTAGTATCCTTGATGCAAAGGAGTCACTCGAAATGCAGATGCGATGAACCCACCGCTGAGGCATCCAATGACTTCAAGTTAATGTCAAATATATGTCAATATTTCAGCTGGGTGTTACTAAAAACTATGTCCTAAAAAGAAGATAAAAAAAAAACTTGCTCTTAACATATAAAGTCCTACCTGCACGTTGTGAAACTGAGAAGTATGTTTTTGAAACAAATGAGGTGAATAGTTCACAATTATGAAAAGCGCTAAGTTTATTTTCTTAAAAAAATAAAAATAAAAACAAAACAGAAGTCTTGTGAGGCAGCATGGATTGGAGAACAAACGGGCCACATGCATTATTTTTAATTCTCTTTTCCATGATTTAAATCTCAACATTCATAAATTCAAAATCAACATTAATAGACAGGCTATGAGAACATGGAAAAAAATTAGTATGCTTACCTTTTTAGTCATAGTAGCAGAAAATAAATATGTCTTTCGCTCACGAGGAATAACTTGCAAAATTTCATCAAGTGCTTTCTCAAACTCCTCATTAAGCAACCTATCAGCCTCATCTAACACCTGTCCAATAAAAAATATATCATTTTTTTTTATCGGAAAAAAAAATAGATTTCATTGAAGAATATGGAATACAGAAAAAAGAGCATTTTTATCCTTTTTGGGATATCTAGAAAACCACAAAGCAATATGGTGCACACAGGATATATGATAACTATGTGAAAGTCAATTCAAGATTATCAGCCATTTGAGGGTGCACTTCTATGATTAGTAGTATCTCAAACTCAGAATCCTCTAAAATTACTCCTAGGATCACCTCCATTGAATGCTGTTAAAGAAGACACTATTCACACTCATATTCACAGGTCATACATGCATTTTTGCACATTCATATTCCTACTTATAAATAGCAATTCACAAAATAGAACTCCAAACAGCTTTCTTCTCCTACCAAGTATTTCAATGCATTAAGAGAAAACCCCTTTGTATTGGAAAGATGATCCAAAAGGCGTCCAGGTGTTCCAACCTACAAACAAGGCGCAATGAAACAAATAAAAAACAAATTAAACAGTGGATTTAAAAATAGACAGAAAAGATAATAAATGCAATACAGCAGCACTGATATTATAACAATATACTTTTTTTGGATAAACAAAGAATCATATCAAGAGAAAGAAGAGAGCACAGAAAAGGAGGTATCCTACACTAAAGAGAAAAGCAACAGAAAAAAGGCAAAACCTAATAGTAAAAAAACTAATGTTAAATCAGACTTCATACTCCTATGGGAATTAAGCTCACCATAATTTAATGTCTAACCATTTCTTATCTTCCTGACACCAACTCAAACTCCAATTCATCCTCTGCCATCAGTGAGCTTATACATCAGCATCCTCCAACAAAATAAGATCCAGTAAGCCAGAAAGAACACCGAAGTGCCCATTCTCTGGAGCATCCATAAAAGTCTGTTTTAGATCAGGACAAATATTCTTCTAAGTTCTAACTAAACCATCTCATCCTTGAGTCAGCACATCTCCCTCCCCCTCAACCCCTCCCCCCCAAACCCACACAAAAATTTACATTACGTTGTTTGTTTCTCCAGAAAAAGATTCTCGTCTCTGCCCATCCAACTCATTTATGAACCAAGTCACAGCCAGACAAGTGCCATCAACCTCACGCTCATAAGATTTCGACTTAAAGAGCCTCTGCTTTTCAAAATACCTACGTCAACTGCAACTCCAACCACTTGATGAAGAAAACAGAAGTGTGCCTCTTTGGGCTTGACCACTTGAGCCAATGGTCATTTGTCGTTCTACAAACCCTATAGTTAGTAATTGAGAAGATGACCTACACTACTGATCTGTAGTCCATAAGCCTCTGAAGAAAGGCCCTCATCAAATCCTCGAACTTCAATGCATTTTGGTTGGGTTTGAGGCAGTCACAGGTCTCAGGTGAATCTGGAGAAAAGTGAGGTTATTCCAGTTGGGATTGGGGCACTAGGAGGCCTCTCCTTGCTGAATTTTTGGGCTGCAAACTGGTACCTTCTCCATTAAGTATCTCAGACACCCTCTCAGAGCCAAATTTAAAGATAAAAGAGATTGGCCTTCCATAATTGCATAGTTCAAGAAGAAGTGGGCAGTTCGAAAAGGAACAAAAGGTGGGAGACTTAAACTCATCCAGAGCACCTTGACTAGCCTCAATGTCTCTTATATGTCCCTTTTTCCTTTGCCTGTTTCAATTGCCAAAAAGGCTTGAATGAATTCAAAGGAGATTTCTTTGGTGGAGCTCAGAGGAATTTAAATACCACTTTGTCAAGAGGGAGGCTGTTAAGGAACTGATTCGTTTAGGAGTCTTGGGGCCAAAATCCCTCTCTACTTTCACAAAAGCCCTTTTTAGGAAATGTCTCAGAGATTCATGAAGGAAAAAGATCACCTTTGGCAGGAAGTTATTGCTTCTAAATATGAGCTCCCACACAAATGACCAGCTACTAATGTTGGGAGAGGATTATCAGGAAAATTTGAAATGCCTTTTTCCCCTTCATTAGCTTGGGGAATGTGGACAGCGTGTTCTTTTGGCACAATGTTTGTTGTGGCCAAATGCCCCTTGGGGCTAAATTTCCTTCCGTTTTCAGTTTTGGATGTGATAAGGAATCCCTTTTCAGTCAACATCTTCATATTTCAGATCAAAGGACCTTTTGGAACATTCTGTTGATTAAAAATATCTCTGATTCAGAAATTGATTATCTAAAAAACTTTCACAGAAGTTTGTAGAAGTACCATTACTGGAAGAATGAACCAAAATGGATAATGGATAGTAATAGCAGATTCATGGTGAGATCCTTTTACAGGAAACTCTTCCCCACCAGGAATGAACTGCAGCAACTTCTCTTGGAAACACATCTGGAAAACAGTAGTGCCCACAAAGAACGCTGTTCTTGCTTAGCAGGCCTCTAACGGAAGATTTTAAATCTTAATAACCTGCAGAAAAGGGAGATGCCCCTCACCAACAGGCATTTTTTAAGTTTGGATAATGCTGAATCCATTCTCCACATCCTCCTGCACTGCACCTGGACGAGAAACTTTTGAAGGATGGCCTTTAACTTGACCAGGCAGCAGTGGGGCCACAGCCAGTTCAGTGGAAGAGGAGTTCTGGGCTTGGAAAGCTGAGCCACTGGAGAAGACGAAAGTTTTGAATCTCATCCCCCTCTCCAACTTTTGTGTGTTTGGAAGGAAAGAAAAAGGAGAACCTTCAAAGGATCGACTACACCTATACAGATTAGTACAGACCAGTGGATTACTACTGTTACAAGCTAGCACAGTGGACTGTTTCTTGAATGACCCTCTTGTAATTCTTAATTTTTGTGACAACCTGCAGTGTGGATGATCTTTTTTGTGTGTTGTACTTGAGAGGCATCCCCTTGATGCCCATTGATAAGATTTTCTTTTCTGATTAAAAAATATATATTTCAGAGCCATTAGCATTAATAAGTCCTAGCTCACTTTTTTTCCTAACTATCCTTAGTCAACGATTCAAAAAGCAAAAGAACTAAAATCAAAATAAGGCCAAAACCTGTCAAACTAGATCTGGATCTGTAATTAGGGTGAGAATATCGCGCAAGAAATTTCCTCTTACCAAATCGAACCCCACTCACCACAACAATGCTAACAGCCCCTGCCTTGCCATGCCAAAACTCACTATTGGCACACATAACCAACACTATTCCTAGACCATCCATCAACTTACAGTGAAGATTACTAAATAAACATTGAGAAGCACACCAGCCACTGTCATTGCCCTTACAAAACTTCTTTTTTTTTATAACAAAAGAAATTCATTAGAAAGAATAAGGATGTACAATCAGGAGGAGAGACACCTCCTTAACAAAACCCCAAGGAAAGCAAAATAAGAAAACCAAAAGATGTAAAAAGCAGCCCAAAAAAATCAGCACATTCTAAGAAGTCAACAGAGAAAGCCAATCCCGCTTAATATCTGAGAAGCATATCCCC
The DNA here is from genome assembly GCF_029873635.1 of Malania oleifera. NCBI lineage: Eukaryota > Viridiplantae > Streptophyta > Magnoliopsida > Santalales > Ximeniaceae > Malania > Malania oleifera. The sequence goes on along the minus strand of NC_080424.1, from coordinate 1,630,445 downwards.
ATGAAATTACCATTACCCATGCACCACAGAGAAGCCAGAAGATGAATGTTTTCCCAAACCAACAAAAATGTTAATTTCTTTCCTTATGAAACATATAAATTGTGTAAGCACCCCACAGATTCACTCTTATCACAGCAGCCAATATTCACACACCCACAACCCCAACAACTTGAAGCCTTCCCTGTTAAATCAACTTGAGCAGACAAAATTGTTGATCATATAATTCTTCACATATGGTGTCTAGTTCAGTTTCCAGATAATTATGGGCTGGATGGGAGTTGAATTTTTTATCACTAAAATGAGGAAATCATTAAAAAGGGACTGAGAGGGTACTGCTCGGGTACAAGAAAAGAACTGAACAGATACAAAAAAGTGTTATGTCAGTTGTGCAACAAGGTATTTAAAAAAACCAATAAAAGTGAAAGTGTCCAGCATATACAGTCCACCAAACAAACTAGAAAGAGTTGAGAGTCATCTACCCTTGAGGATTGTGAAAGGAAGAATTCTCTAGGAGTAACCGTCAAAGCCATTTGGCCAAGTGAGCAGTGTTCTTAGACACCAAATTTCCAAGACCCAAACCACCATCCTGTTGAGGCCTACAGACAACCGCTGAGCTCACCAAATGATCCCTAAAACAAGCAAACCCTGACCATAGGAAATGTCTCATAATCTTCTAAATCTTGCTTGCAACCCGCATAGGAGTCTTAACATAGAAAGATCATACAACGGGATACTAGAAAGACAAGCTCGAGTGAGTAATTCTGCCCCCTAGAGGGGCAAAAAAAAAAAAAAGGATCACCCTTCCACCTATCAAACGTTTAGCCACCGTCTCCAAGACCAGATCCAAAAGCTAATAGATCTAGGATAACCCACCCGATAAATAGGAAAAGGGCCAATCCAACAACAGCATCCCACCTCCAAAGACAACTCCCTTGCATGCTCATCAAACACACGATTAGCAGAAACCTCACTCTTCCTCCATGTCAATCTTAAGCCCATAAACTCTCAAAAATATGGAGAAGACCCAAAATATTCAAAACGAAAAAGGCCTATGGTCATCTAAAATGAAGATATTATTGTCAGCAAACTGAAGATGAGAAACCATCACCCCCCTACCTCCCCACATCCAAACCTTTCACCAAACCTCTACCACTGCCCTATCAACCAACCTACTCCAAACATCAGCCACTAAAACAAACAAAAGGGGGGAAAGAAGATCACCTTGTCTAATCCCCCTCGATGCTCTAAACCAAGATAAGATTTAGGCTCACCATACACTAAAACAGAATAGCTCACATTAGACATACATCCCCTCATCCATTGACGCCATCTCTCTCCAAAACCCTTCCTCACAAAAAATTTTATTCAAGAAATTCCAACTCTCTCTAATGTAAGTTTTCAGTTTAAAGATGTCAAAAATGAGCCTCTTTTTCTTTCTTCTCCCGATATCATCTACAATGTCAGAAGCAATCAAAATCACATCCACAACCTATCAACCTCCCACAAACACACTTTGAGCCTTAGAAATAATCTTATCAAGAACTACACTAAAAATATTTTCTAGTATTTTGCTGATAATCTTATAACACTAGAACCTAGACTAATAGATCTATAATCTATGATCTTGACAAGCCTACTTTTCTTCGATACCAAAGTTATGAAAGTGGAATTAATACTCTTCCTCAAAATCCCATAAAATTGGCTAAAACCCTTCAGCAAGTCACAGTTAATCACCTCCCGAAAAGATTGAAAGAAGGCCAAATTAAATCCATCCAGCCCTAGAGCTCTATATCTCTCCATCCCAAAGACAGCAGCCCTGACTTCCTCCTCCTTGGAAGGTCTTCCCAACCAAGCCATCGTGTCCCCAAATAATGGATCCCACAATCTAGTCTCCAAGAATCATCCTTAGTATACAAATTATATTAAAACTAGGTGATCTCAGAGGCAATTTGACTAGGATAAGAAACAATATCCCCCCTACACACATCCAAATCCTTGATCAAAATTCTTCCTCCTTTTCCCATTGCTATCCTATGGAAATATCCATAATTAAATTCACCGTTTTAATCCATTTAAACTGTCTTCTGCTTCCAACTTCTAATTTCCTTGACACCTCTTCCATTTCATTTTTCAATGGCACCCTGTTCACCTCCTCAACCTCTAAGATATTAACAACTTCTTCCATCCTAACACATCCAATTCACCTAAAATACTAGCCTTTCTAAACACAATATCTCCAAACACCTCCCTATTCCACCCTTTCAACTATTCTTTCATCCTCTTCAACCTCCTCATACATCTAAACCCTCCCCAACCCTTCTCCGCGTCCTCACTCTAAGAATTCCTAACCAAAGGCAGAAAGGAATCATGAACCAGCCACAAATTTTTAAACCTGAAGAGAATAGAACCTCAAGAAACCTTACTCGATTCCAACAAGATAAGAAAGTGATCAGATGTGGGTCTGGGTAAAACAATATAGGAGAGAATAGGAAACTCATCATCCCACTCACTATTGAAAAAGAACCTATCGAACCTGCTAGTCACTGCCCTTGCTCCACCCACAAACCAAGAGAATTAGTATTCCCCAGAGGAAGATCTCTCAACCCACGCTTCTTAATAAGCATATCAAAATTTTGCATAGTTAGCAGTAACCTTGCCTCCCCCGCTTATTCTCCCATGAAAACCTAAAAACATTAAAATCACCTCCCACAATCCATGGGCACAAAAACCATAAACAAAATAAAGCTTATCATGAAAAGAAATCCTAAGAGTTGGTCTAGAAGGATTATACACTAAAGGAGCCCACCATTGACCCCGACCTCTCACTTCTAACAAGATAAAAATGGAAGAAAAAAAAAATCTACGAGACTATCCACTCTAGGAATAGAGCCAATGTCCCGCAACACAAGGATATGACAAGCCAAACCCCAAGAAGGTACAAAAGCCCAATCCCTACAATGCCCTTCCCAAATCACTCTAACAACCACCCCCCAATCAATATTTTCAAGTTTGGTCCCCTAGATCATTACAATATTTGCTGAATATCTACGCAGAACTTCCCTAATCAAGCTTAAGTTCCTAAAATCCCCCACAACTCTAATATTCCAACTAACAATCTTTATAATCTAACACGTTTGCTTCTTTTACCAACACCCTTCCACCCCATAACTGATAGAAGATACAAAATTCTTTAACTCGTTTTTGAACATTCTTCTTCTTCCTTTTATATATTCTAGAACTAAAGGCCAGCCTCGCCTCAACCTCAACCAAACTCACTAATTTCAAGCCTATGTCATCCAAGAGCTTGTTTGGATCTCTATAGTCTATCTCACAAACCCCTAGGCCAAATTCAAAAGCACTACCCCCAACAAGACCCTCCTAGTGGCATAAAACATCAAAAGAAACAATGGGCTTAGGGCAACAATACTTTTTCTAAACTTAAAATAAATTCAAAATATATAAGTATTTGAATAAACCAAAGGTACACTCCTCCAGATCTTCATCCCTCCCAACTTTAGAATGGATATCAAAACGCCCACCGTTTCAGGAATAGGCTCAAGACCAGGGGACAAAGACCCCTTATCAATCATTGCTCTCATCTGGTCTAAGTTGTGCTTAAAAGTCTACAACCCCTTGCACATTGTCAAAAAGAGACTGAGCACACTCTTCCCCAAACTACTGAGTTTACTTTTAAAGAACTGTCTTCCCACCCAATCAATTCCTCTACTTCACTTATGAAACCTCCCTTTAATAGTTGCGTGAATCGTCCTCTCCTTCAAAATCTAAGTCAACTCTCAACTGATCAATCAACAACACCTTATCAAAATCGCAAAAGTTGCTCAAATTGTCTTCCGTATCTAAAAACTCCTCCACATATCCACTAGTCACACCCCTTATTACCCCCCCCCCCCCCCCCCCCCCCGGAAGATTAGACAGTAGCGGAGAACAAAGTTTTTTGGCAGAATTACATTCATCTTCCCTACTACTCGAAGGAACTTCTCAATGGGAATATGATTATCCTTCAGTTGCATAGTCTTCTATTGCTGATAATCTTGCCCAACTCCTTTCAAAATGACCTTGACATTCTACACAACTACCTATTTGGCCAAATAAAATTCCTCTACCCTAGTATTCTTCTTTGGTAGGAATACACTTTTCCTTCAATTGCATAGCCTCTTGGTGATGTTTATATTGGCAAACTCCCTTCAAAATGTTTTCAGCTATCTGCACACAGCCCATTCAACAACTCCCTTTCATCTTTCCCTCCCAACGCAACCCAAGATTTCCTTTCTAGTAGGGCCCAATTTATTTACGTCCAACCCCTTTAAACCAAAAGGTCCCGAGTCAACCTCCTAAGCTGGGCTAGATGCAATTAACTCCTTGCCTTTAACAACCCACTTGGAAGCTAATTTGCTCAGCCCACCGTGGCCTAACGGTTCCTCACCAATGCTGAGTTTATAAATGGAAACAAAATCAAAATCCAAGCAGGGGAAAGGAAATAATCTTTTTTTAAAACAAAAAAGAAAAGAAAGAAAACGTATATTTGAATCAGAAAGTGAAGAAACAACCCAAAGGAACAAAAAAAAATTTACATTAGCCAAGGAATCCTCTTTTCAATCCTTCTCCGTTGTAATTCACCAAACACTTCAAATTTGCTAACTCCCTTTGACCCTTTTTAATTCTATTTTTGTCACCAACAAAGTGCACTTTATCTCCTCCCGGATCACACAACTTCAAATCCAATTTACACTTAAAATCACAATTCATAGACTACACTCCTCCTAGAGATCCTCCCCCCTCTCTCTAGCACTACTTTGGCAATATCGACGAATGAGCAATTCTATGAAAACCTCAAGAGCACGCTCTGCTTCATCTCCTACTTCTCAAGTCGAGTGATGTTCAAAGAACCACAATCTGAACATCTCAATCTAGGATTTTCAGAACCATCTTCATGACCAATTGAGAAATTCAACAGCGCTTCAGGAAGCTTTGCCATCCTTCACTATGCTTTCCCTAGGGGGTGCGTAGAGCCTCCCAATGCCCAGCTTTGAAAACCTTCTCCAGGCAGAGATTTCTCCCCTTCCCATTTAACTACAACCTAAAAGAAACCCAACCTCCTTCTCCAGGAAGCAGCCCACCCCCTAAACACCACTTTGAATCCTCAACATTTTTTGCAAATCAATCCCCCCCATGTTTTCAAAATCCATGAACTCCTCTATCTTCAGCAAAATAAAGAAAACATGCCTCCCTACAAACTCTAAGATCTGAAACATTACAGTGTTGACTCAATTCACATTGAAGACATTTCACCCAACCTTAACTGTAGAATGAACACACATTACAAACTAACAGCTACTAAATCTTACGACCACTGCCTTATTGTGCCTCTCTGCATCCGTCTCCGTCAATATATTATATACTAGGAGCAAATACAGAGCAAGAGGGAAAAATTACGCTAGTTTCCAATCACCCCTTACTAAAGAAGAAGTCGGTAATATGTTTCTTTTCTTTAAAATTTATTTTGGTCTTCCTTTCCTTCACAATGCATTTCAGCATCTTTGTTTTTTTTAATGAAAGATTCAACACAATACCCAGAGTGATTCTAGCGAGTCCAATATAGAAAGGGCAAAAGACACTGACCTTTCCTACAATTTGGCAAAAAGACACTAATATCTCCTGAGATTTGGAATTTTCAAAAATTCCAAGGACATCCACTGAGATTTCAAGAATTCCAAGACCTCCCTAAGATTTGTCAAAAAGACACAAACCTACCTTTATATTTTGCAAAAAGACAAATTTTTTTAGGGAGGTTTGTGGCATTTTTTATCCCTAAGGGGAAGTCAATGGAATTTTTGAAACCTTAGGGGAGGTCTTATCTTTTTGCCAAACCTTAGGGGAGGTGAGTGTCTTTTAACCATACAGAAAATAAATCACTAAGATAACTACTTCATAAAAATATGGAATATTGTAAATTTAGAAAAAGCAAGAGAATAAAGATGGAGATCCACTTCCTCTGGCATCCCATCCATTCTGATGCGAACCATATTTACTTCTAATTACCATGTGCCAAAGGAAATCAACCCGCAAAAGAAACCTCCTGACCCATTTACCAACTAGCGAGATGTAGACACCAAATTCCCAAGTCCCAAACACCCCCCCTTTCAGACTTAGGTCTTCTAATCCTATCCCAGCTAACAAGATGGCCTATTTTGCCCTCCCTAACTCCTAACCATACAAAATCCCTCATAATCCTCTCCAAAGGCTTCACCCACCTAGCTGGAATTTTGAGAAGGAGAAAAAATATATGGAAATATTAGAAAAAGAGCCGCATTGACAAAAGTAATGCAACCTCTTACTGATACGTAAGCTCTCCCCTCCCCCCTCCCCCCAACCCCACCCCACCCCAACCCAAAAATCTACTGCCTACCAACCACACCACACCCCCCCCCCCACCACCAAAAAAACATAATTACTACCTATAGGTGCAGGCAAAATTCCACCCTTATGCTACTGTTTAACCAAACCATCTCAAAGATGGAAACCTCCTCAAATCCTTCCAACGGGGACACATGCATATACAATAAATCCCCAAGTACATCAAAAGAGTGAGAAACCCAATATCATTATTCGAGAGGTTCCCCATTTCATTAACTCCTTCCCTTTGCTAGCCTATCACTTCATACACTGATATAACCTTCTTAGCATAAAGATCTTCCACAATACTTAATTCTCTTTTTAAATCTCTCCTTAAGATCTTTGGCACAATCTCAGGTCTCAGCAGAGTGTTCTCTCTTCTCTTCATAAGTTCATATATTTTCCTGGTTCCCGGACCCATTTGAGCCACATTCTGACGCACATAAACCTTTTGGCCCTCAAATTTATCAGAATGATTCCTATACCATTAGGTCCCCCCTCCCAAAAAAAAAAAAAAACCGCCATCTTCTCTATTATTCTTGTACACAACAACTTCTAAATCTTTTGTAGTGCCCCCTTTTTCAAAAGTCACCACTAAGGATTTACTTGAAATTCTGTGCTCTGCACTCATATGCACTCCAACTAAAACCAAACTCCCAAAATTAATGGATTCACAACTAGCTTTTGCCTTCTCTTGACCTTCAAGAATCAAGGCTTCTTGACAAGAAGATATTTGTCTACTTTTTCTCCAACTGCGAAACAAATGGAGGACATGGGCCTGATTTGAACTTTGGGCTTGAATGCTGCTGGTTCCTACTTGCCGGGCCAGAGATGAACATTGGGCCTGCTAAAATTTCATTTTAAAATAACTTAGAACTTTGACACAGTTGAGATAATTTGACCTGAGATGGAGAGTTTTTTAACTTTATATTACCTTGGACCTCATTACCTAGCTGAGCTGATATTTGAGCCTAATATAGGGCTAACCCAGAAGAAATCAAATGACCCAACAATAGGCCCAAATCTAACACAATAGAGATAGAGCCTCCTGCAAAACCCTAGCAGCCTCTGTGTAATAAGGCAGTAAACCAACCTTTTCTTGTTGTCAAACTGACTATCCCACATCAGTTCCATATGAATTTTGTTGCAAACCTGCACCACACTTATAACACAAAGTTGCTCTTTCCCTTGCGATACAACTTTCCAAGATCAAGGTGCTCACTACACGCCAAAAGGTCTAAAGCTGAACCCGTAATAAAATTAACCAAGAGATTCCCTCATCGATGATAAATTACTAAAAATACCTCAACATGCAAAATTAACTCCCAAATCTGTAGTGATAATATTTGAACTCAAATAAATTCCTGCCTATGATTCTCTAACCTGATTCCTCCCTTCCAGAAAAATACCCACCTTCGAATGAATTATCCATCATCTTGCTGGGTGTTAAGTGTCTTACATGTCATTCTAATATAAGCACATTTTTTGTATGTCAAAACGTGTTTAAACAGGTCAACAAAATACATATATGATAAAAATGATTTAGAAGACATGTTTAGCATAGGTTATCACCAAAGTTCAACCTAATTTTACTGAAGGTCACACCATTCACTGTGATGCCCACCTATTTGAAGTTTGAAATGGTTGGGAGACTATACTTCCAACTAGAGCAGAAAACTTTCAATAAGATTCCTCATTTATTAGGAAGCCTCCTTTTTGGGTGTATCTTGGTGTGAGGAAGGGAGTGGGGTGGTAGAACCACACCAAGCAGTAGGGAGAGAGGAGGTGAGGTGAGGAAGCCACAACAACTAGTGACTCAAGCCATAAAGAAGCCTGGATGGGGAATAAGTAATAATAGCTCCAGCTTTAGCATCACCATTCTGTTGAAGCTCACAGTTATGAGGAATTATATTATGCCAAAGAGGGTCAGGTTACAAGAGGAAATCACCCTAACCACTTCCCTGCCAAGGAAATGTCTTGGACACCCAACCATCTGTCCATCTTAGACCTACAAACTGTCTCCCAACTTACAATTTACTAGATTACCCTATCCCCCAAACCTGAATACAAAATATTCTCCACCAACTTCACTAACCTACAACCCACCATCACAGGAATCCTAAACAGTGAGAAAAAATAAAGGAATAGAAGGAGGACTAGTTTTATAAGCCCACTAATGTTTATATATATAAGGCCTTCTTTCCAGCCATCTAACTTCAATACTTTCCCATAAACCATGTCTAGAAAAAAAGACGAAGGAGCATTACCAGTAAAAGGAACACCCTAGCACTAGTCCAAGTTAACCACGAACTACCATCCAAGCAAAATAAGAGAAAGCATATGACTCTAAACCAATTCCCACCATCCCACTATTCGAAAGTTAATTCTCCGCCCCAAGAGTTTCTCAAGAATCTGTAGCATGGTGAATACATTAGAAAAGCTATCCACATCATTCAATAGAAAAAGGTATGTGTCGTCTGCAAACTGTAAACATGAGAGAATATATACCCATGACCCAACCTAATCCCCTCTACTAAACCACTAAATACTCCCATCAGAATCATCATACTCAAAGCGTCATCTACAATGGAACAGTAAAGGACATAGTGAATGCTTTAAACCAAGACTTTGGCTCTCTATTCACAGAAAGCAAGAAAAGCAATAGAAGCGAGGCAACCTCTAATCCACTTCCTCCATCTCATCACCAAAAACTTACATTCTAACCATATCCAATAAGCCCACAAACACATTTATACACCTTATCAGAATCTAGTTTCAACACAATGCCTTTCCTCCCTCATCTAAGATCTGATGACTACCAATAAAAGCACTTTCAATTTGAGAAAGCATCCCTTAGTACTCTAGCCAACCTATTAGAGAGAACTTTGATCAGAATTTCATACACGCTTGTCACCAAACTAATCAGCTGAAAATCCCTAACCCTCGTGGAACAATCCTTCTCAGGAACAAGTGTAATAAATGTGAAATTAATACTCCTACCCGCAACAGCGTTGCCAAAAAAAATTACTAAAACAATTTTAAAGTTTATCCTTCAAAAAGTCCTAGTGATCTTGAAAAAATAAATGTTATTGTAAATTCACACAGCCCAGTGGCTTAATCTCTCTTCATTTCAAACATAGCTCTTCCAAACCCATCTTCCTCGAAAGGCCTCTGTAGGCAGTCAGAGTAAAACCATCTTCCTCAAAAAGGTCCTTAGGTCTAACCAAGAAGTTTTTACCCTCAGAGACTTGATATCAATCCAAACCCTCAATCATGGATCCACCCAACCTTTTCCTCTTCTAAAAACAAATACCGATAAAAGTGAGTGATCATCTCAGTAATTAATTCAAGGTTCTTAGTCACCTCACCTACATCATTCTTCAGTTCTTTAATAAAATCCCTGCTTTGACCGCTAACCACCATATGGAAAGGCTTGTGTTACAATCTCCATCCTTATCCCATTTCATTCTAGTCTCAAACCTCCAAGGTTCCAACTAGCCTCCTCTCACATAAGAACTTCTTCAAATTCATTCAACAATCAAGTTGCTCTATAAGATAAATCCTCCGAGAGAGAACCCACCTCCTTTAACCAATTTGACATGCCTATCTCCCGTAAAATTTCTCTTTCTTTAGGTCGTGCATCACCAAATACCTCTGCATTCCACATTTTTAAGTTTCTCTTTTTCTCATACTTCAAACTCCCATTCTTACCACTCCTTAACCAAACTATTAAAACCAGAATAATTCAACCACGTGTTCAAAAACCAAAAAGGAGTAAGTCCCCATTGCACCAAACCAGACTCAAGCAATAAGGACAATGGAGTGAAGCCTGAATCTACTCTAGGGAACACCTCCTAAGTCAAACAAATAAAAGAATCCCCCCATTTTGTAGTGAACAATAATCTACAAATAGAGGAAGAAATAGACCTACCATCACAAACAAACCAAGTGAACTGTGAATAAGAAAGACTGAAAGAGGGGCATTATCCAGATCACACGCTCCAATAAACATATCAAAACCCTTCAAGTTGGTCATAATCCAACAATCACCAACTTCTCATCAAAGGTTCAAATAACATTAAAATTTCCCCCTTAACACCAATTAGAAGAACATAAACCATACATTGCAAATAGTTTCTCGCACAAAAACCTCCATAAGCGTTAGACAGTAAGCCCATAAACTGAAGTAAAACGCCACAGACTGCTGCCTCAACATCTAACATGTATCCTTAAACCAAGAGTCCCAAATACTAATAATTAATAAACCATCCATATCTTCTACTTTAGATTTCAATAACATAACAATATTACAATATGCCTTGCAAATAACCTACTTAATTTTATGACGGTTAAAGAATCCCCACAACTACCGAACATTCAAGTTAATAACCCTCATCTTGAAATCTTACTTTGCCCCTCCACCCTACACACTCAAAACATCCCCTTCCTTTTCCATCTCTGCATCCTTAATGATAGAAACTAGTCTTTTGTTTTCCTAAAATACAATCCAGGAGTCGCGAAAACTCTCTACTCCTAAGGAAGACGATTCAGTAAACAAGGCCCCAATCTTTATACATCCAAGTTTGACTATCTTAGCTGAAACACCTCTAGTTTTCTAGGTGTATTAAAATCTTTGGTGCTTCTAGCTGGAAGTTTCTTTCCAACAGTGCCAACTCCTTCTTGTTTGAGTAAATAACATACATACATTTCCCGTAACTTAGCAATGACAAGTTGTAACAGGGTGAATGGAAAATTTTTAAGACCTCGTGCATTCACCAAGGAAAAAATATCATTAGACAACTAAAATTTAAGGCAAGACAGAATTTAAGCCCAAGCACCAACTGCAGCCATGATAAACAACTTAAACAAAATTTTGAAGCTAGAACCAAGGAAAGGATTGAAAGTTTCTTCTCACGGTAAACTATAGTCAAACATGAAAAAAGCAGATATAAAATGATTCTCTAAAGTCTAAACCCATTTCTGCGCAAATTTTTTTTCTAGAGTTTAAAAACAACAATGGTGGAAAAATTAATACTTACAACAATATGTGGCCGCTTTGCGAGGGCTATTGCTTGTTGAACATGGTCTACGCCTCCAACAACCTACAGAAAATTTAGCAGTCACTCCATGGTAACATCTAACCCAGGTAAAAATTATCAACAGCAAAAGCAACTGAATGTGAAATTCCAACCTCTATACAGTCATTCCATAGTGATTTTCCTTTCTAAACTTATATGACCAAGAACTTACCTCCCTCAAAGTTACCAATTGCCTGCATCACTTGTACCTATATTGCTTAGACTCAAGTAGGAGTGTGAAGTGTGGATATGCATCTAGGTGTCAAACTTGTCTATTACTTGAGCTTTAAGGCATGCAGTCACTGCTAAATAGAGCCCAAAATGGGACGTGGACGTAGCAAGTCCAGCAGCACATTACAATTAGTAAGAGCAAGATATACAAATTTAGAATGAAGGTTTACTTCTTAGAAAGTAAAGGTTTGTCTGCTAAAAAGAATTAACATGTATATTAGCAATATAAAGCTGTTTTGAGAGTATGAAATTGGGGCCCAGATTGGTATTGCGTGGCATTGGACAAAACTCAATATTCCCACAATCCATGTTTCCAAAAACAATATAAGTATGTAGGAAGATGCATAACCACTCACAGAAACACAATCACTCATAGGCATAATGGGGGTAAACACAGATAATGAGACTTGAACCCAGCACTGCTTCCTCAGGAAGGCTATATGGAAAACTCTAGCACCAACCAAAGTTGCTTTTTTTGTTTGAGAGGCAACTTTGCAGAAGATTCTCACTGTTAATAACCTCCAGATAAAAAAGGGTATGCTTTGGTTAACAGATGCTTCTAATGCAAAAATTATGCTATATCTGTGGACCACATTTTGCTTCACTGCCCCTGGACAAGAAATCTGTGGAACCTGGCCACTGCTCTGACTAGCCAGCACAGAGCTACAGCTGATAAAGTAGAAAAGGAGAACTGAGCCCAGAAGGGTAATTCTATGAACAGTGAGAGGAAAAATACTTGTTTACCTCAATGAAAACTTTTTTGAGTTCTGTGCAGAGAAATTAACACAAGAGCTTTGGTTTAGCAGACTCTATACGCCAGAAAGACTTTTTTTTGGATTCCCTTGTGTCATATCTGATTTAACATTTTTTTATCTTACAAACTCTTTTCTTGTACTGGGACTTGCCCTTTTAATCAATTTTCATTTTACTGATCAAAAAAATTATTTTCACTGCACAACAGTTAATAAAACACATTTACTGATTAAATATAAATATAGATTGCAATGAAGTGTTAGAGGTAGACCTAAAATAACTTGGAATAAGGTAGTGAGAAAGAATCTAATAGCTCTTAAGCTAACTGAGGAAAATACCCTGGATCGTGTGAATTGGCCGAAAAATGTGAATGAGAAAAAGAATAAATTTTATCAAAAGAGAATAGAAAATACAATAAGAAGCATAAAAATCATCCTTGGAAAAAAAAAAAGAGCAGAAAAAACATCAAAAGGATACCACTTTAAAGCAACCAGCTGGGAAAGCTAAATACTGAATCCTATCCTGCATCAAAGCGCCAGATAGCCTCTGCCCAGAGAAAAATACATGCATTCCTCTCCAACAAAATGCCCCACAAGACAACGAAAAACCCACGCCTTCACAAAGTGGAAAACCATCTCTACTCTTTCCAAAATCTTTAAACAAAATAGATAACAACTCCTCTATCAACTTCAGGCAAACCCAACTCTCTCTAAAAACTCCAAGTAATTTGTTCCTGACCCTCTATGATAAAGAATGATGAGCAAGCAAGTAAGAGCAGATTCTTAAATTTCAAAAAACATAACAAAACTACATCCAGATAAAGCCTCAAAAGGCAGTATCCCCCTAAATAGTCAAGAACCCACGACCAATAGTCACTCCTCCTAGAAGGACAACTATCTTCCAACAAACACTACAGAGAAGAAGGCTTCAACACCTCCCTATGATTAAAGGACTACGAAAATGGAAGTCTTCAAAAATCCCATCCCCGAATGAAGCATAAAAGGAAGAAATCATCCAAAAAGGAAAGCCTATAAAAAATGAGGAAAATATCATCCACATCTCTTCAATATATACAATATTCCAAGAAGTCTAGAAAATTGCTAGCACTCTATAAATTTCAAGCAAATTTGTGCAAAGACAAAACTAACTCCTCTTTTCCATCTCAGTACAATCAAGCAAATTTTTGGAAGTCATAGAAAAATTTTAGAAATGCCCTTCATCCATCTCAACATTTCATTTCATTTAAATTTAATTCCCTAATTTCTAAACATATGTTTTCTTAATTGCCTATATCCATACAAAATGACCAGAATTATAATCATCCAATAGAGCTCCCCCTTCAACTGATAAGCAATCTACAAACACATAATCTCCCAGAAATGCTTTTCCATTTCAACCAACCTAGTTTAATCCTATGTGCTATCATCTTCCATTCCTCCATCTTTATGGATTCTAATTATTGAAATAGATCATTGTAGGTACTTTTTGACCATCACTATTTATAAGTATTCCATCATTTCCTATCCCATAATTAAAATATGTCTAAGTCCTACTTATCATGAAGCATTTGGATGCAATATTCTATCACTTTCTTCTTTTGATTCTTGGTCAAACTTTTAGGGAATGTGGCTTCCTCATGGTTCTATTTGCTTCTTTTTTTACATAACCCTCCCAATAGTGAAACTGACACCACTTTTGCATCCTTTAGCCGATTTTGTGCCTATAAAATAATGCCTCTAGGTGCTAGCCTTTGACCAATATTTAATAAGGAGTAAAGCTCAGACTTTAATTTCAAACTAATTAGCAAAAACTCACCACTGCACACTTTAAACCAATTCCACATCCCAAAGCTTCAAATTGTTCAGCAATCTGAATTGCAAGTTCCCTGGAGTTTGAGCAAGGGTGTAGGAGAGAGAATACAGCAAAATAATAAAAATAAAAATAAAAATTATAAAAGGAAAAACTTGAATAAACTTTTGCCTATGCCAAAAGAAGCTCAATTGACTAGCTTTTTTTACAAAAAAGTAAGCCAACAAATCAGAGAACATACCGTGTTGGAGAGAGCACACATGCAAAGAATGCATGTGGACGTGTAGCTTCTAACAAAGCTTGAAGTATAGGAAGAGCAAAAGCGCCAGTTTTTCCAGATCCCGTCTGTGCCAGCCCAATCAAGTCCTTCCCTAAATACAAAAATCAATAAAGTAGATCAGCATGTCAAATCATGGTTTTCAAGCCATGAACTAAAAATTCAACTTAGAAAGGCATTATAAATCCAAACTCAAATAAGCTTTTAATTTTTACAAAACTTGAACAGTCTATATTCATAAATTTTCTTATTAGACCAAACTTATGACTAAAATTTAAATTAATCAAGAAGTTTAAGTTGAATTAATAATAAAGTAAACAAACATTTATTTCTCAACTCCGAAATCCCCTGAATTTGGAAAAATACTCCAAATTACAACCTTTTTTTTTAATCCAAATTTTGTGTCAACTCAAATTCATTGATCAATACAAAAAATAAGTATCCAGAAAAACTGCCTGTAAAGCACGAAATCAACTGAAAAGATGCTTCAAGCATAAGAGAAATAAATCAATGTACCCTCAAGTGCATGAGGAATTGCTTCAGCCTGAATCTTGGATGGGTTTCTCCAACCCAAATTATGGCAAGCCTCCACCAACTGCTCACAGATTCCCAACGCTTTAAATGACTTCGATTCTTCAACTTCATCCGCCATTATAAGCAATTCCTCTACAAAAGAATATAAACGCACCATGAGATTCAAACTTATAACCGGAAAAAGATAATTATCCAAAAAAATATTCGTTCAAAGCGCAAAATCAATGCACAAAAAAAGGAATGTGGCCTTTAATTGAATGAAGTCCCCAAGCCCAATGGGCATGAGAGAGAGAGAGAGAGAGAGAGACCAGACGGTGGCCGCCGGCACAAAAGAGAGAGGAGAGGAGGCGGTGGCCGCCGGCAGAAAAGAGCGAGGAGAGGAGTTGGTCGCAGCGGAAAGAGCGAAACCTGAAAGCATCGAGCTCTTAAGCCCTTAAACGATCGAGTCCAATGGGCTTTAGGACTTCAGCCGCATTTGAATTCTCCTTTTTTTTTAAAAACAAATTTGCTAAAATAAAAAATATATATGAGCAATTAATTTGTTTTCTATTTTATTAAAACAGGAAATTTAGTCAAAATTATTTTTTCGTTTTAATTTTATTATTTTTTGAATTCTAATTTTTAGAAAAATGAAAATATAGTTAACTTTCCAATTTAATATAAAATAAATAATAATAAAATTAACATTATTTATTTTTATTGTTTATTTCTAATTATATAATTATAAAAATATCATTGTGTTTGTTAATTTTTTAAATTTATATATATAATTTTAAAAATATTTTTTTTATTTTCTAAATTTCTAACCTTTTTATTTTTCGCACTGTGAAATTTGATTTTTAAACTCTATTTTTTTAGATTATGTACTTGAATTTCTTTTAAATTTATACAAATTGTATATTCAAATCCAAAAATTCATAATTTCATATACTAGCTTATATATTTTAAAAAATTAAAAAAAATAAGTTTTCTTGCTTAATTAGTTTGAAATGTAAAAATAAAAATAAAAAAATTATTATATATAACTAAACAAACTCTTTATTTCTTTTTTTTCAGTGTGAATCTTAAAAAAATAAGTCATGATATTTATAATTTTTTAAAATAAAAAAATAAAAAAAAAATATTTGGCACAATTTAAATATTTTCAAAACATTGTATTGAAATAACTTTTCACTTCGTATGAAAAGGTTATTTTTTGTGTATATTTTCAAAGCATTGTATTGAAATAAAAAAATGACAGAACACTCCATCTATCATGTGGCAATTTTCACACTAATTTTATTATTTTATACTATATTTTATAATAACTATTTGGAATGCTTAGTTAAAATAAAATTTTAATGTGCTTTTGTGAACTAATGAATTAGTAAACTAAAGATTTAAATGATTAGAGTTGTAGATGAATGAAGTAGTAAATTAATGATTGGAATTGTAGTCAAGAGGAACATATTATGAGGAAAGGCAAAATGAACCATGTTTAGGTTGTTTCTCATTGGTGAGAAGAAAAAATTTGACAAGAATTATAGGAGTAATTATTGAGCTCCAAAGAAAAAGAAAGATTATGAGAAACCTCCTCAAGGCATATGGCTTTGAGAGGAAATGCAATTTTTGTCGAGCATAATAACGTCAACTATTTGAAATTCAAGAATTTGTATGAAAGAAGGCACCCTCTAGATTTAACTATAATGAGTAAACATTTTTAATGTACCTTCAAACTATTGGTCGTTGGATACTCACACTATAATTAATCTTATGAAATTCTTATGGGAATTTAAAAGCCAATAGATTCAAAATAAGGTGTTGAAAATAAGCATGGGAAATGAAGTTAATGTCAAAATAAAAGTAGATGGGAATTTTTAGGATTTAGTTAGTTTTTGGTCATGTATTAGAATTAAAGAGCGCTACTGTAACGTCCCAACCTAGGTCTATCAGGGAGTACTGCGTCTCTCCTCCTCTACCTGGACTAGACAATAGGGAAACGAACCTTATCGGACTAATGACTAGCCCCATAGACCAACATGTGTTTTTTTCAGTGTTTTTTGTCCTCACTCACACACTTCATGAGAAAACTTCCCAAAATGTCACCCATCCTAAGATTACTCCAAGTCAAGCACGCTTAATCATAGAGTTCTTAGGGGAAGGTTTCTGAAAAGAAATATGCATCTTGTTGATATGGATAGTAACATCTAATCATTTTAAGTCTTTCTTTTACAGAGTATCACAACTACTTATATACCCTCCAAAAAGAGGAATTTGATTTCCATTTCACTTTTAGACTAGTATAATCACTCTTTTCATTTTAGTGATAAAAAAGTTGTTTTGAGCTTCAACTTTTTTGTGATTGGTTCTGGATCTCTTTATGTTGGTTTATAGAAAGTTAATTTGGATCTTGTGTTTTTTAAATTTTTTCTTTCTCCGTGATGAATGTTATTGTTGGTTGTAAGAATGGTAAATTAAATGATAAATTTTCTATATTATGGCACAAATGGCTAGGCACGTTTCAAGAGAGATAATGGGAGTATTGATTAAGGAGGGGTGTTCTAGATTATTTAGACTTTTTTATTTTATTTTTGGAATTTGTGTTGACTATATAAAAGGAAAACTTACATGTAGGGCTAGAAACAAAAGAGCTAGCAGAAGTCAACATATTCTAACATTAATTCATATATATATTAATGGTACACTCACTCATGTTGGATGGTAATAGATAATTTTTCACCTTTATTGATGACTTTTTCAGTTATGACTTTGTTGAACTAGTTTATGAAAAATCTGACTCACCTTTATCACCTATGGCATTCAAAGCCATAGTTGAGGTTAATATAAGGAAGAGCATCAAGATTGTGAGATCAACCAAAGGATGATAGTATTATGGAAAGTATGATAAGACTAGTAGAAACCTGAACATTTTGCTAAGTTCCTCTAGAAAAAGTGGTATAGAAGTCCAATATACCGTGATTGGAACTACCTAGAGCATTGGAATAACACTTTTATAGATAAGGCAAGATGCATAATTATTCACTTAAAATTGCCAAAAATTCTATTGGGTAGTACATTGAAGATTGATCTATAAACTTAGAATCAAGTGTCTAGCACAACTACGATTTGATCAAGTAAGAAACCTAGTTTTGAGGCTTTTTTTTTTTTTTTTAGGGCGGAAAAACTAAAGTGAGACCGTACAAGCCACGAGTAAAGAAGCTTGATCTTAAAGCGTTAGTAGTTATTACACTAGTTCCCAATTTTGTTGTTTTTCCCACTCTATTAGAGTGATTGAGTCAGATCTAGCTATTTTCATTGAAACGATATCTTAGTGTAAATTCATAGTCATGTAGTATTGACTTATTGAGAGGAACATGTTGTTGCTACAATACTTTCAATTCTACATTTAGAAATGGTGACATCATTAGTAGAGCAAATTGTTGTTGCATAGTAGATCAAGATCGTGTATTTGTAATTTTTGTACTCAATTTTGATGATATATTGTTTGCCAACAATAATGGTAGTCTTTTGGATGAAACAAAACAAATATTGTCATGACAATTTGATATGAAGGATTTTTATGATGCCCCTTCTATTTGAGGTATAAAAAAATTCATGTTATGTTTTTATGGTAAGAATTATGTCTTGGAATAGTTTTAAACAAAATCATACAACTATCATAACTATGGAGGTAGACTTTATGGCTTGCTAGGAGGCTACATGTCATATATTTTGGTACAATTTTATCACACGACTTTGTGTTGTTGATTCCATTGCAAGAGTGTCATTGTTATATTGTGACAATACTATTGCTGTTAACCTCTCTCAGAATAACAAGAGTTCTTTCATGCTCAAAACATAGACATAAAGTTTTTGTTTGTTAAAGAGAAGATTCATGATTAATATAGCACATTCCAACCAAGCAAATAATCACTATTCGACTAACATGTAACTAGTATATGTTTAATTCAATCCCATTAATGTTTTTTGGTTGGTGGGAGTACATCATTTGGCATATGCAAACTTTGTTTTTTGGTAATTATGTCATTCTCAAGAATTATGTGGATTTATCAATTTTATTGTTATTTATTGTGCTATGCATGCACTTATGTAAATATGATTATGATCACATTATAAATTGTTAAGGCATTTTGATCTGACTTCATTTTGAAAGTATTAAGACATTTTGTTTCTTCTTTTTTTTCTTCTGATGACGTGGGAACTCCAGCCACCGACGAGCCCTTCAGACCCCCCCGGTGCAGCACCAAATCCACAAATCAATGTCCTCGCCCCTAGATCTCACTGATCAGGGTAAAGTCCGGATGCGGACACGGCTTCCATGCACCAGGTGGACGTTTGGTCAATCCTAAACCCAAGACACACATTGTGTATCTACTAAAAATTGAACCCCCAATGCTCATTCTTATATGTTGATGCCTTTCCACTGTACCATGCCCATGGGGGCTAAGACATTTTGTTTCTTAGTTTCATTATGATGTGTTTTAGAGACATTTTAATATTATAGTCTTGATTAATTTCTGTGAAGTGTATGCATCTTGATGGATGCTCAAATCATTAGAAATATTTTTGTCCAATCGCATTTTGTTTTTTATCTAGACATTTCATTTTATTTGGGATGAGCTTCTTTGAAGTTTAAGCGTCTTGAGTAGATGCTTGGACCAATCCATAAAATAAGCATGTTGACCACATCTAGCAACCACACTCCCATATTGTGTAAGACCTTAACGAGATTGTGTATGTTTTGACTGTATAATATAAATACCACCTTCGGGTATAATCACTTACATTGTAGTACATACATAATTTCATTTTGGAATTGTATCTATAGTCAGTCACTAGGTTAATGCTATGTTTGGTACGTAGCAATGAAATGAAGAAGTAATGAAATGGAATAGAGAATAGAATGGGATGAGCATTCTCACATTCCATTATTTGGATGCAAACATACAATTCCAATTAATATGGAATGGACATTCCATTCTCACTTCCATTCTCTTGTTTGACAGTAAATAAATACAACAACAAAATGGAATGCCACTATTTTGCAAAAAAAATACATTAAAATATATGAATCTAACAAATTTTAAGGAATAAAAATTTATTTGGGTTGAGGATTTTATTTGAAGAAATGAAAATAAAATAAAATAAAAAATTATGTTTTATTTTCTGTCACTTTCCTTAATTGATGGCCAAACATGAAAGATATATATATATATATATATATATGTTCATAATGTTAAATTAAAGATTGCATTGATGATACACATCCAAAATTTGAATGAGGATTGAGACATAGTGAATCTCAACAAGTTCATTCAACAAGAAAAAATACAACTCACAAAATATCAATCTCAAATAAAGCTAATAATTATAAAGTAAAACTAACTGAAAATGATTTTCACTCTTCTTCTTTTTTTTCATTATCTGCAACAGCAAAGAAACCGTTAGCATTCAATCGGATTCAATTTTTATCATTGTCTTGTGCCTTTTAATCATACATAGTCTCTATATCTTCATCAGCTAATCATTGATCTTCAATCATAACTCCCAAATCAATGCATCTTCAATCACAACACTAATCCAGTCACTAAACCTATATAACTTTTTTCCCTCTTATTCTTCGAACTTACCTTACCAAAAGTAGTTGAAGCCCATGGATGGGTGCCAGAAAACTACCTATGGAAAGCATCTCCAATATATTCATAATTCATCCTCCAAATCATAATTTCCTTTGACATTTTATTCTATTTTCAATTCCTCCAAAACATCGTTGCACGATCCTTCACAAATATATAGAAATTGAATGATAGTATGCATAATGTCTATCCTAGAAACACATTATATTACTGTGACTCCTTTTATATAAAGGAAAAGGGTACGGCGAAGGGTTAATTTCATTAGTAAACAAAAGTAAAACACCACCCACATAAAAAAGAACATCAAATGTTACATAACTAGCTTCAAATAAGCATCCCAAATTGTTCTCTGCAACACATTGCTCGACACGATCTCACCCAAAGTCTCTTGTGCTTTCCCCATGCAAGATATCATATACAATGTTGAATTGTTGCCTCCTTGTTATTATTCTAGATTTAATGTGTAGTCTTCAAGCTTGATTCAACAAAACGACCGCAAAATAAAAACTATTTTTCACAATTAAACTATGTTAATTGGCATAAAATACAGTACAACACCCACCCACAAGCATAGAGTTGGTCATTTTTGCTACATACCAATATCCATGTAGCATTGATCATACTGGCAAAAAAAATGTTCAAATATCTGCCATCCTCATCAGTCAAAACCAAAAACTTCCATCTCGATGTTTAATATGTGCACAGCATCATTACTTCATCTATCCCATTCCAAGTCTAAGTGTTGTGGATCCACCTTCGATGGCTTCCCCACGCTGCTGCTTGGCGGCTTAGTGCCGTAATAGTCCCAACCCATGAGTCGAGGCAAGGCATACTGCAAACGATGGAAATCTTTTTTTATTTTATTACGTGCATATAGAAGTTGTGATACTAGAAATAGAATGAGTTGTGTCAATTCACACAGCAGTCGAGACCGCATAGGCAAAATGTAGACGATAGAAACCTGAAATCTATACTGTTAGATTTCAAACTTCAGAATATATCCATACTTCATGAAATCTTTACTCGCCAGGTATTGCACTCCTAAAACAATATCTGAATCACGACAAACCATATCCTACTAAAGATCTTCAGTATGCACTAGTCATCCCTGAAGAGGATGCATAAAACAATCCTATCTGAGAGCAATATGTCCAACTTCACACCAAGAAGATTGGATTTTCCTCCCTCACCCATCTCCCATCCTCAAAAAATAAAATAAAATTAATTCCGTCTCTTCTTCATTTTGCACTGTACATGTCCCATTTTTCAATTTTGAAAGAAATGAAAGGCAGAACTTTGTCAAATACTGCCTTGATATAAGAGAAGAGGCATTTATTTTCAAGGCGAGGGTCTCTTGGAAGGCCATATCACAACTTAAGGCTAGCAACATCTAATATTTCACTATAAATGATGATATAAAAAGGATCATTGAAAAAAATGAGGAAGACATAAGTGTACATAATTTCATACACTGAAAGCTGCGCGCATCACTGCAAATTCGGCAGTTGTCACAGGAACTGTAAGTCGATCATTTGTTTTCTGGATATTGTTGGCAACGGCTGAAAAAATGTTGCATAAAGGTGGTCAAAAAATTGGTTAAAATAAGCAAGTAGTAGCTAAAGCATACATTCATCGAATCAATATGTACCATAACTCTTTACACAATGAAAGAAAACCACAAATTATTTTATGCAAAAAAGAAATTTAGAAGCTTGTACATGATCATGAATGAAACCAAGAATGCCAACAAATTCCACACGAAATGGCTTATATCAACTTTTCAACTGACCATCTACAAGGAAAACAGGAGGCAACAACAAAGAACAAACAAGCCTCGTGGGCCAGCTGCATGAATCTGTGTCAACCATTCCACATGATCTAGTACAACATCCTCCAAACAATGTTGTGCAATCAAATCCTTACTATGTCTGCTTCTCCCCATCCTACTACTGCTAACTCACCCATTCTTCCTTATTTGTGCATTGTTCGGTCTACAACGCAAGTGTCCAAACCATCTTATCGATACTTACACTTCACCCTTAACTTCTATAGCTGGTTCGCCTAGCTTATCACGGATGTGCTCATTTCTTAAATAATCTAGTACCGTACCTCTCATCCACCTTAGCATTCTCTAACTACATTTACATCTTGATTATCTTGATTCTTAGTTGTCTTCCACTATGACCTACATAACATAATTTATTAGTCATGAACTTTGCTTCAAATTTACCAGCATTTTACAATCACACAAGCTTGGAGGGCTTCTCTATTTTCTCCACTTCTAGCTCCATGCACTCTCCATCAGTTTGCATAATAGATCCATGACACCTAAATCCACTAGCGCTAAGAAATTCTTGACCATCAAGTTCATATTTTCTCCAATATTCCTTGCAAAATAAATAAAATTGCAATTAATGTATTCTGTCTTACAACTAACTTATCTTAAAATCTCGAGATTTTATGGCGTACATCACAAAACCTCCTTTTGGATATTCCTAGTAAGTTCATCCATGACTAATGCAAAAATATTATGACTCAAAGCAGATCCTCAATGTCCACATATTGTGATTGGATTCCCTAAACTCTCTAACTCTAATCCTAAGACTGATCATAACCCACTGCATATACCCTAAATGACATCAATATATCAACTACATGCTTCATTTTATTTTATTTTAATTTCTAGAACCCACCATAGATCTTTCCTTCTCTAGGATAACAAAAACCAAGCGCAAATCCCTCTTCTTTTCCCTTTCTTAATAATCTTCTTAAAGGTATATAGCTTCAACAGTTGATCTCATGGGCCAAAAACCAAACTGATCTTGAAAATCCCTCATTTCTAACCTTAGCCTTTGTTCGACCCTCTTCCAAAATTCTCATTATAAATTATAATTCAATTCAACAGCAGTTATCGTAAATTTGAGCATCTCCTTTATTGTTGTATACATGTATTAAAGTGTTTTTCCTTCATTCATCAAGCATCTTCCTAGTCCTAATAATTTTAAACAAGTTAATCATATTATTTTGTTATCTCCCAAGCATTTCTGAACTTCTATTGGGATGTCATCTGATCCAATAGATAAATCTCAAAATTTTTAGCATTTTCCTCGTTCGTTATTTGAAGTTTGAGCCTTCTACCTGGTTTTATTACATCATTTAATAAAATAACTTTGCATCTTTCTTTTATATTTTCTTCTAACTTGTTCAGAAATACCATAATGAAAGGAGCATAGGAGTATGTCGCTAGGTATTTGACCAAATAGGATCATCCAATTCCTATAGAACCTATCACTAAAATACCCCTAGAGGGGGATAGGGCTAAGCGAAGCGAAAAGGGTTTTACATGATGTGGGAAATGAAAACTATTAGCCCCACACGAAGTTTGTGAATAAGTGATTGTCTGATAATGAGCGAGGAATATCCGTCTTTCTACTAAACAAGATGTGTTGAACTCATAATTCATTAGATACTTTTTATGAATGTAGTATCGTAAGTAAATTGCTCCCGGTTGTTCAATCATTTGATAACCAAAGTCATTCCTTGATAAACGATCATTATGGATCAGACTCAATAGAATTTGACCAATCCTTTTTTTCTGTCGTCAAGGTGGAGAACTGAACCAAGAATTTTCTTTCTTCATCGTCAATTGAAACTATTATCGCAGCAATGATTTATTAATTCCATTCAATTTTTGGTTAATTTTGGTTTCATTTGTCAGTTTTTCAATTTATTTTCTATATTTATATCTGGATTTAATTTGAGCCAGCAGTTACCTCTTCCTAGAACTATATATAGGTGTCTTTATTTTCTCCCCCAATATCTTTTAGCTTTGCACTTAATTCAAAATTAGGCTGAGTTCACAGACATTAGTTATGTGGCAGCTTGTCAGTTGGCTTGTCTGTCAAATCCAAATGATCAAATGTCACACCCCCTACATCGAAGTGGCGGCAAATTTGATTCTAGGATAAACTGTCCTTCAACTTGCTACCTTTCTGTTTTAATCTTTTTTTTTATTTTCTTTGAACTTTTGTCTTCTACAATATTGCTGTTTTTTATCTCTATGATTCTTTGCGCTCAATAATATACATACAGTCGTACACACACACACACACACACACACAAAACCTAGTCACCTCTGAACCTGGAAATGTACTCCCTGCAAAACCAGTTATGTTTACCTGCGTGATGTGAAGAGCCTGCTTCTCCTTCTCCATGCGCATTGCACCACCACACCATGAGCACTAAGTATTCTGTCTCACCAAGACTACCTCACTTCCTTTTAAAAATAAAAAATAAAAAATAAAAGGCAGGCTGGTGCACTGCCTCACTTCATGAACAAGTAAATTGCTCAGTTTGTGTGCCATCAACTCATGGGTTCATTGAAATAGCTAGCATGCAAAACATTTGCACAAACCCTCTCCACCGTTTTCCCTTTAGCCCTCCCAGAACAAAAACTGAAAATCTCTTGATGTTCCAACCCAACCTTAACTCCAAGGATTTTCCCATCTTCGTAAGCCTGATCACCATCAATACAGCTCCCACCAATTTTTTAGTGCAACTGAAAAACCTCCTTACCTACCAAAGACCAACAAAATCTCAAATGAAAACAACTTTGCTGCCCATGAAGATATACTGATTGTGACTTAGGTTGCACTCTAACCTAAACAAAATGCCCCTTTCCTGACTTTTTCCTATCTTAAATAAAAGGCACTATCCTCTGGATATCCTGCTCCATCATAGTCACAATAAGGCTGAGGAAGATAACACTAAAGCACATCAGAAAGGGAGAGGAGAGAAGAGTTGCATCATGAGAAAAATTTAACTCCCTTTCTAATTCTCCGAGAATAATACTATTGTATATGAAAGATAAAAATTGCTGATATTTTTGAATGATTTTTATAACCTTTAAATTTTTAGAATTTATTTATTTTATTTTAAATTCACATGGCAAGTTTATTTTAATTTTTCATTAAAAAATCTGTTCATATAATAATTTAATCCACGGAAGTGAATTCCAAATATTAAAATACTATGTCAACAAGTTGTGTCAACAACTGAAAACCAGACAATTGTCACCACGACAGCCAAAAACCAACAACATAAACTAAAAACTAGCAACACACACATACATGTTGCCACTAGTTTCTTTATCATGTGTTGGAAAGTTTCCAAATTTATCCAGTCAACTCTCACTCTGATTATAGGAGAAATTTCTGTAATTATGTAAATATTCTTAGGAGATATTCTAGGATAGATTCTTAGGAGATTTGCTAGAAATTTTTGTTATTCTTTCCTTTATTAATCTTTCCTTTTAGATTATCCTGGTAGTCTATAAGACATTCAGATTGTACATTTGTACCTTATTTTAAAATAATAAGAAATAATATTTCAATTCTTCTCCACTTCTAGATGGTATTAGAGCCTAGTTTTCTTTTGCTTTCGGCAGTTATAGCCTCTAAAACCTAGGCCTTATTGCCTTAACCCTGTTCAGCTTCCATTATGTCTGAAATTTCTGAAACTTCCACCATGGCCAGACCCAAGGTCTTAAATTTCGATTTCGACTCAAATTTCGAAGCTCTAAAAGTACAAAAATTTTGACAGGAATTTCGATTTCAATGTCGATTTCGATTTGGATTTGAAAAAAATAACGGAAATTAGTAGTAAATCATGGAATTCTTTGTGAAACTTTAGAAATGGTTAACAAACATAATAATACAAGTTTTAGGACTAATATATTTCAAATTAAATACACCTACGTTTCGTATTAGGGGGAAAAGTTGTAAAATAGTATGTGTATCAAACACATTTGTAAGATAATGTACAACATATTTAATTAATACAAATGAAATTCATAAATCATTTAAATATTATTTATTATAAAAATAATGATAATTTAGACATAAATAGCTAAATAAAATGTTACTGTAAGTTTATTTTTTTATATAATTTCAAAAACACTTGTAATGATCTTTTGTTTCGATAAAATAAAATAAATTAAATTAAAAGAGAAATTTCACTTCACTCCTAAATCTCTCATTTGAATTCCGATGAAAGTTCATTTTATAGTTAAAATTTTGACAAATTTCCCTAAAATTTCGAGATTTCAATAAATTTCAGTTCATTCGTTGAGATTTCGATGGAAATTATACAAGTCAAAAATCGCCCACCATTTTGATTTCTAGGGTGACGGAAATTGGAAATTTCGACAATTCCGTGAAAATTTAAGACCATGGCCAGACCTGAACCTGTGGTCAATACCAAAACTGAAACCAAAGTAGCCCATACCGAACCCCATTCAGTCCAAATCACAAATATCCGTCTCAATGAAGCCAACTTCTTGAGATGGTCTCAGTCAGTTCAAATGCACATCCGTGGGAGAGGTAAGATTGGGTACCTTACTGGTGAAACCAAAGTCCCTGATAGAGCAAACCCATCATATGCTATATGGGATGCTCAAAATTCCATGATTATGGCTTGGCTTGTGAATGCAATGAATGAAGATATTAGTGCTAATTACATGTGCTATCCTACTACAAAAGAACTTTGGGTTAATGTTAGTCAGATGTATTCTGACCTTGGAAAATTCTCGGATTTATGAATTGCAACAAAAAATTGGCAAGACCCAACAAGGGGAAGACAGTGTGACTAAATATTTTAATGTCCTTAAGGGACCATGGCAGGACTTGGATCTATTCAATGATTATGAATGGAAGACCCCTGATGATTGCAACTACAACAAGAAGAGGGTGGAAAATGCAAGAATTTTTAAATTCTTGGTTGGACTCAATGATGAGTTTGATGAGGTTGGGCGGAGGATTATTGGTAGACAACCTCTACCTCCAATTGGAGAGGTATTTCTGAAGTGAGACGTGAAGATTGTCATTGGAATGTTATGCTAAAGAAAAAAGGGGCTCATGGAACAGTGAAGAACTCAGCTTTGGTTGTTGCTAATCCTACTGTTTTGGCTACTGCTAATGCCTCTATACAGCGGTCATATCCCAATCAAAAATCTCGAGTATGGTGTGACTATTGTAATAAGCCACGTCATACCGAAAAAATCTGCTAGAAACTACATGGAAAACCAGCAAAATGGAAGAGCAGCAAACCTGGACCTGGAAACAACCAAGTGATTCCTAGAGCAAATGAAGCCCAAACCAATCTTCTAAGTTCAGAGCAGATGGATCAACTTCTTCAACTGCTGAAATCCAATCCGATATCCGGTACTTCTATTGGTTCCTTGACCCAAACAGATAATATGTCGAGTGCCTATTCCAATTCTTTAGCCTTTGCACCACGGATTATTGATTCAAGTGCATCCGACCATATGACCAGTATATCTCAATTGTTTCAATCGTATTATTCTTGTCCAGGTAATAAAAAGGTGAGGATTGCAGATGGGAGTCTTTCATCCATTGCAGGTGCAGGTTCAATTAGAATCTCCGAGAAAATAGAATTAAATATGTCCTTCATGTTCCTAAACTTACTTGCAATCTTCTATCTATTAGTAGATTATCCCGTGATTCTAATTGTTGGTATCATATTCTTTGATTCTCACAGTGAATTTCAGGACCAGAACTCGGGGCCTTTATTATTTTGATGATACCCTATTTAGCAATAAACAAGCTCAGGGCTTGAGTGGTAGTCTACTTCAATCCCTATACGTGATCAAATAATGCTTTGGCAACTTAGATTAGGGCGTCCTAGCTTTTCTTATTTAAAATATTTGTTGCCTAGTCTGTTGAAAAATTTGGATTGTACTTCTCTTCATTGTGATGTTTGTCATTTATCAAAAAGTCATCAAGTTCCTTATAATTCAAAAGGCTACCGTGCATCAAAACTTTTTTATTTGATTCATAGTGATGTTTGGGGTCCCTCTAAGGTTACTACCTTACCCAGGAAAAAATGGTTTGTGACTTTTATAGATGATCATACTCAGATTTGTTGGGTGTATTTGATGAATGGAAAATCTGAAGTTGAAATATTATTCAAGAATTTTTATAGTATGATCGAAAATCAATTTCTCACAAAAATGAGCATACTTCGTATGGATAATGGTATAGAATATTTCAACCAAGTTTTGGGAAATTTTTTGAAATAAAGAGGGATTCAACATCAATCCACGTGTCGTGACACCCCACAACAAAATGGCATCGCTGAAAGAAAAAATCGTCATTTACTTGAGATTGCACAGACTATAATGTTTTCTATGCATATTCCAAAATATTTGTGGGGTGGGGGGGGGGGGTGTTATTCTAACTTCTTGTTACCTTATTAATAGAATGCCTACATGTGTGCTGCAGTATATCACTCCCTTAGCATGCCTAAAAAATTCCTTTCCTGATAATAGGATAATTTCTTATTTGCCTCTAAAGGTATTTAGATGCACTATTTTTGTTCATATACTAGCTCATCTTATATCTAAACTTGATCCTAGGGCTGAAAAATGTGTGTTTCTTGGATATGCTCCCACTAAGAGAGGGTACAAATGTTTGAATCCAAAAACAAAAAAAATTCACATCAGTATGGATGTCATTTTGAAAATCAATCTTACCTTAACCAAACTTATCTTCACCTCGAGGGGGGGGAGTAGTGAAGATTAGTTTTGGCAAACTTCTATACCAATCCCTAATGTTTTCTTTGACATTGACATCCCTCCACAAAACATTCAAGGAACTGAAATTTTAAACAGTGAAAAAAATGGAAATCCCAATCTGCTTGTACAAAGCATAAGGGAATCACAAACAGGGGGAGAATTGCTACATAATAATCCCTCTTCTGAGCTTCGTGTTTATACTAGAGGCAAGAATCATTCTAATACCAAGGATCATCCCACAATTTCATAGCAGAATCAATCATCGCCTCCAAAAACTAGTCATTTGGAAATCCCAGGTAATCCTTCTACTACAATTACAGTTGATCAATCTACTGACCTTGATGTACTTATAGCCATTAGGAAAGGAGTTAGAACCTGTACCACACACCCCATTGCCAAATATTTATCATACCATATACTCTCTCATAATCATAAGGCCTTTACATCCAATATTTCTCACTTATTTGTTCCAAGGATCATTCAAGAAGCCATGGATCATCCATATTGGAAGTTAGCAGTTCTTGAAGAGATGAATGCACTACGGAAAGAAAATTGTAGGTTGCAAGTGGGTGTTTACAGTTAAATGCAAGGTTGATGGCAATATAGAGAGACACAAGGTGAGACTCATCGCAAAAGGGTTTACAAAAACATACGGAATTGACTATCAAAAAATTTTGCTCTAGTGGCCAAGATAAACTCAATCCGAGTGTTACTCTCCTTAGCTGCACATTCTAACTAGCCCTTACACCAGTTGGATGTAAAGAATGCTTTTTTAAATGGAGATCTAGAGGATGAAGTGTTTATGGATTTACCACCAGATTTTGAAGGTAATATTGGCTGAGAAAAGGTGTGTAAATTGAAAAAATCATTGTATGGGCTCAAGCAATCTCCGAGAGCTTGGTTTGAACGCTTTGGAAAGGCTGTAAAGGGTCATGGTTACAGCCAAGGTCAAGCTCATCACACCATGTTCTATAAGCACTCAAGTGAAGGGAAGGTTGCTATTCTAGTTGTCTATGTTGACAACATTATCTTGACAGGTAATGACAGCAAGGAAATTGAGAAATTAAAACAAATGCTTGTCTATGAATTTGAGACTAAAGACTTCAGTGACTTGAAGTATTTTCTAGTATGGAATTTACAAGGTCGAGAAAAGGTATTTTTGTTTCACAAAGAAAATATGTGCTTGACTTGCTTGGAGAAACAAGTTTACTAGGGTGTAAAGCAGCTGAGACACCTATAAAGCCTAATCTTAAACTACAACCTGCCAAGCATGAAGAAATAACCAATGGAGATCAGTACCAAAGATTGGTTGGAAGGCTACTTTATCTATCACATGCACGTCCTGAGATAGCCTTTGCTATCAGTATGGTAAGCCAATTCAGGCACTCACCAGTGCCTGACCACTTTGATGCAGTTATAGAATCCTGAGATATTTAAAGGGAACTCCAAGAAAAGGTCTATTGGTTGAAGACCATAGACATCTACAAGTTGAGGTACACACTGATGCTGATTAGCGTGGGAGTATAACCGGTGCCTCTGTTGGTGGAAATTTGGTTACATGGCGAAGCAAAAAATAAAATGTGGTAGCTAGGAGTAGTGCAGAGGCAGAATTTAGAGCAGTTGCTCATGGAATTTGTGAAGTGTTGTGGATTAAAAAATTATTGGAAGAATTGAAAGTCACTAATCCACTACCCATGAGACTGTATTGCGATAACAAATCTGCCACAGCCATTGCTCACAATCCAGTGCTTCACGATAGAACAAAATATGTTGAGGTCGACAAGCATTTTATAAAGGAGAAGCTGCACAGTGGTCTGATTTGTTTACCCTATATCTCTACTATTGAACAAGTAGCAGATATACTTACAAAAGGACTACCAAAGAAGCAATTTGAAAATTTGATCAGCAAGCTGACTATGGAATGCATCTTCAAACCAGCTTGAGGGGGAGTGTTGGAAAGTTTCCAAATTTATCCAGTCAACTCTCCTTGATTATAGGAGAAATTTCTGTAATTATGTAAATATTCTAAGGAGATATTCAAGGATATATTCTTAGGAGATATTCTAGGAGATTTGTTAGCAATTGTCTTTCTTTCCTTTTGTTATTCTTTCCTTTATTATTCTTTCCTTTTAGATTATCCTTATAGTCTATAAGACATTCAGATTGTACCTTATTTTAAAAGTGACAAGAAATACTATTTTCAATTCTTCTCCACTTCTAGATCATGCTACAACAGAAAGAGAAAAAAGAAAAATAGAAACAATACCAAACAACCTTCAAGGGCACCACATGACTGCCAGCCCCTTTACAAAGGCTTCAGATGAACTGTGCAAAGTTATAGATCAAAAATTCCAGCCCAAGCATAGAGATCTTGTATAAAATTTCTACAGCTCAAAAAAATAAGTGTATGCAAAATAATAGCCTTTAATTCTGGATGTAAAGCTCCTCCACCTTAAGTACTCTCCTGTTTCTTTCCCTCCAAATGCAACAAATATAGTGTAGAGATAATCCCACACCTTTTTCATACTTCACTCATAATCATTGAGCCTCCAGAAACTAAAATAGAGGACTCAAGCACTGAATGGAATAACCCAAGCTACAACAAATCACTAACAGGTAGGCAAAATCTTATTATATCATAATATGTAAGAAAAGTAGCTTAGTTACCTGCCTTACAGATCCTACTCCATAACCATCCCACTAAGTTAATGCCTAAAATATTTGTACTTTCCTGGTTGTTACAACTTTTAGCAGCAATAATTGCAGATAACATTGAATTTCAGAATACAGCATAGTGAGACTTCCATAACAATACAAAATGAAAAAAAATGCAGCATCAATTGTGTCTTGACGAATTAAACAAGTAACAAAAATAATTTAACAGTTGTGCAGTTCTAATTACAGCAAAACAATTTATATAATTTCTGCAGTTCCAGAGAAATAACTCTATCACAGCAGTGCTTGTTTACAATTAAAAGCTCAGAAACATTAAACAAAACCTTATTGATGAAACCGGTTGATGGAAATGTGTGCATACACGCACTAGGAAGATGGTACTAATATTAACACGAATATAAATGAATGGAGTACTTACTCAAAGACATGAAATATCCAGTACCATCTGGATATGGCTTAACTGATAAGCTCTTCCTCACTTGGCCAGCATTACTGCAGCAATGATTGCAATGTCATATACAACATTCATTATTTGAACCAGAAAGCCCACACAATAAGGGGGAGGGGGGAGATGCTTTAGGCCTAAAAAATGTAATTCTTTTGCAAGTTAAACAAACTTGCCACCACATGTTGAGTCTAGAGACAACATATGCTTCAACAAAATAATAGAATTAACCTTGTTTTCATTGCCGGGTCATGGAAGAATTCACAAGAATCATGGGGACCTAAACTTAGCAGAGACCCAACCTCTGTTGGTGACAAAGCAAACATCTGAAACAGTACACTAAATTGGTCAGTCAAGCTACACACACACACAGCTAAAATGAGTTAGCATTCTTGCATTTGCATCTCAAAAGCAACTAAACGACATGATAACCTTAATACCTTCTTTCATGCGCATAGAATAAAGTACAAAAAACATAACTTATGATTTTACTATTGAGGGCAAGAATCAAATGAGCAACATTACCTGCCTCCGTTCCCAATCGTATTTGCGCTCCCCAACAGCAGGCCAGAACTTCAACATCATAACACCACGACGATCAACTTTCAGACCACTGCCAGACTATCCAGAACAAATACGAATCAAGGTGAGTATTTCTGAACTGCATAGGAAGAGTATATTTCATAAAGTATAACATCAACAGGAATACGCATACATCCAATTTAGCGAATGTGGGCAGAACAGGGATAGCAGAAAGAGCAGCTTTGCCCTTATAAATAGAATAAGGTGCAAATATTCGATCTGAGTAATTTACTGCAAGATCAATAACAAAAAGACAAAGTAATAGGTTGAAGGTTAATACTAACAAAAATAAATTATTAAACAAATAAATTAGAGTACAGCGAAAACATCACTTAGTGATACCATTAAGAGGAAAATTCTCTCCGGCAGTGGAAATTCCAGTCTGGGATGCAAAACCATGTACCCGTAAAGCATCATGAATTTCGTAAGTTCTCCCAAATACTAGTTGTTTAGACATCTGGGTCCTATTTCAAAAAATAAAGTAATGATAGACTTAAGAAACTAAAACAAGAAACATTTAAAAGTAAAAGTGGGTGAATGCAGCAGAGGTACGACCTGATAACAGTTCAGGTGACTGAAAGAGAGAGAAGTGCATGCGCAATATGTTATAATATCAACCAATCTATATTTTAAACACACGAATATAGCATTCCTTAATCTGAAAAAAAAGAAAAAAAAAGGGAGGGGGGCGGGGTGCAAAATCAAAGTGAAGCAGCTAAACTGTACCTTCCTACTTTTTCACAGGATAAGCAGTAAACACTGAAGAGCGCCTAAATGCGTCATGTGTTTTACCATATTACAATACGTATTTGCCTATTCCCTCTTCCATTGTCAAACATCATCTAGAAACTACCACACCCGGTCAGTTTTCCAGTGGGAAAAAAAATTCCCTCGAGCCATTTGCGACAATGCCAAAACAATGAAAGGAATAATGAAAACCAGGAAAAATGCATCCATTGATGCCCGAAACTGCGTTACCCCAGAAGTAATTTCTGTGCGTACAAATTAAATGATAAGCCAAAAAGATTGTGGTGTGTCTCAATCGCTTTGGAGTGCAACAAATGACAGAAACTCAGTGCGAAACAAAGGGTATAACAAGGGTTTTAGCTTGAAGTCATACCTTGACTGCAAGAAGCGTGATACCTTCATCATCTTTCCTCGCCCAGACCGCGAGAGAGAGAATTTGGGGCTCTGGTTTTGTGGGGAGTCGAGAGGTTTTGGGAGTCGTTTTCGGGGTTATTGTCGGGAACACCCGAGGGGGAGCGCAGGGACAGGGATAGGTGTTGCACGTATTTTTGGTGCACCCTGATGGAGCTTGCGTTGCTTGGCCCTTTTGGCCTTTTCTATCCGGACTCACGAAGTTTTTGTGCCTCCGTGAGTTAAGCTATCGGTGCTCGCCTTGGCGCAATTTGCCATGTCTAGGTAATATTTTTATGGTAAAATTTATAACGCTTTTCTTTTTTAGGTACGTCCTTGGTATTCATGACCATTTTACGTCCATGACTAATCTCACGTCCTATGTGGCTGGCTCCACAGTCCCTAGAGAGCGTAAATTTTCAGGAGCCCAGGAGTTAAATCGAACCCAGGAGGGGGAAACTCGCTAACCTCGTGAGAGGCACTCTCAGAATTCACTTAACCAACTAAACAACGCCCTAGGGGCAAAATTTATAATGCTTTTCTTGTATGAATTTGGGTTGAATTTTAATAAAATACAATATAAAATTATATTAATCTTTATTTAAAATTATCTAAATTTAAATTTAAAATTTAAGATTACGTCCCTAAATGCAGCATTTGAGTTTTTTCAATAACAATTTTATCATTTTTTGTAAAATTGTGACAAAATAAATTAAAAAATAAAACTCCAATTTCATAAATTAAATTAAGAAAATTAATCAGTAAATTATAATATTTTGAAATTTGTTATATTATAAAACACGACATTCACTCTTTGTCAAAAAGTAAATCGATTATAGGCCTGCAAACTAAGTAATCTAATTAATTGATAATTATCAAAATACGTGTTATCTATTTCACTTATATGTGATTTATGTTTCTAAAAACTCGAAGTGCATAGTTAAATTCTAAAATCAAGTAATATCTGGTTAAATTTTTTTTTAGGGATTTGTAGTTAGTAATGAACTGTTATATATATATGACACTAAAATCATTGTTACTTTTTTCAAATGTACTAAAAATTTAGAATGTAACGGAAAAACTTAGTTTGAAAAATCAATTGGGATCGATCAATTAATCAAACTTGAAGCCAAGTTTATTTTTCTGAGTTGTGTTGAATATCATATTCAATAACATGAAATACATAGACATAAAATATTACTAGATTAATCTTTTTTTGATCAAATTTATAATGAAATACCACTCCTAAAAATATTTTAATGGGACAAATTTCATAATGTCAATAATACCTTTTTTAATTTTTTGAAATCATTTTTTTTTTTTTTTTGAAATCATTTTTAATACTATTGGTGAATGCATGAGCCTTGTGGGCAAAAGATATTTTTTATATGCAACAATATTATTACAAAAATTACTTGAGCAATCTATCTAATGGATACTAAAGTGTTCAATAATTTATAGTAACAACATAATAATCTTTAATAATTGAACAATATTTATAAATTAAACGTTGACTAGACTGAAACGACCTGCTATTTATTCAATATTTTGTTTTTCTAAACATAATAAATGTCGTCTGTCTGAAATACTGAAAATAACATCTTAGGCTCAAGAGCACTGAGGAAACTCTGTCTATCATACATATCTATGCAGCGGTACATACAAACTGGGAACTGCTATATACAATACAAAGTACTAAAAAACTATACTGCTCTGCAATACATTTACAATACAAAATACCCAGTGACGTCACTACAATATGAAGACTATCCCAAAAATATTGTTATCTCAAAAATACTTATCCTTCCCACAAGGAAAGCTCAAGTCAATCTTTACTCGCGAGTCTAATCCGCTCGCCTAACTGAATTTCCTGAAAAATGGTAAGTCACTGGGATGAGACAAACGCTCACTAAATGGAAATATGATATTACTAGTGTGTGGCGGCTGAGTTAAATAATTAAAATACTGAAATAATACTGTAATTTGAGAAAATTGATAAACTGTACATAATATATTTATCTATCATGTAATCTTTAAAATATGACTGTGTATCTGAGTTTGCTATTTGAAGGTACTGCTAGTATAATAATATAAATTGCTGCTATGTGATATATCTGTACATAAGAACTTCTGCTATACCCTGGGATCTGTATATCATGATATATCCCCTCATGATAGGGTTGTGCGGCCCGTAAGCTGGACTTACTCTGGTCGGCCCTCCAAGTAAGTCAATCTCTATCATCTACCACTATGTAATGATCTATGTAGATCCTGGCCCACTGCAATCACTCCGGGCTATCTCAAACCTCTATCATTGTCTAACCGGCTACCTCAACCCAGCATGCTGGGGAGACTGCAAATCTCTCCTAACACGGTTAAACGGAATCCACATACTATATGAGTCATGTGGTTGCACGTGTCTGAAATTAGCAACGGTACTGTGCTCTGCTGTAATTATATCTGTCTGTAATTTCCACAGGGATCTGATATCGTGTAATACTATATATATAAATAAATATATACTCATCTTGCAGCTTTTAACATGATTTCAAAAACAACCATAACACTATATTTCTGAGCTATATTATCTGTATGCTCTGTATATAATATTTGTATGTTCTGTATATAATATATGTGTGTTCTGTATATAATATTTGTATGCTCTGTATATAATATCTGTATGCTCTGTAATTCTGTATATAATATCCGTGTGCTATGTATATAATATATGTATGCTTTGTATATAATATATGTATGCTCTGTATATAATATCTCTATGCTCTGTATATAATATCTATGTACTCTGTATATCTGCTGTAACATCTTGATACTATCACTGTATAATCTATCTGAGTGTTATGGTCTAAAAATCATGTTTTTCTCTGAAAATACTGTAAGTCTCATTCATTTCTAATATTTTAAAATATATGAATATCTGTATATCTGAAATACTGTAAAATCTATATATGTAGGGTACTATAATAACTCATGCCACACATTTGAATAAATGTAGTCTCATGCTCAATTTCTATAATTTCTGCTATAAAAATAATATTCATAATTCTTTGGAAAATAATCTGATATACATACTTGAAACATTCATTCATAATCTTCTGTATACATAATAAAAATTGCTAGCATAGCATATTTCCCTTACCTTAACTCTGAAAAGCCCCTATTAAATTCTGACCCTATACCCGCAGGATTCTTAACTCAATATCCTGAAAACAATATCCCCCAGAGCAAAATATCAGTATTTCCTTACCTACAACATTTCTCATAACTACAAGGAAGGCATAATCGTAATAAAACACCTTACCCTGGATTTGGAATGAATTTCAAATCAACTTTCCTCACGATCTGTTCCGGCAGACTTGCAAAGAACTTCGTGTGGAGCGTCGTGGTGTCCTCGGATCTTCAATCCGATGAGAAATGGGGCCAAGATCGAAGAGATAAGGGGAGGGAGTCGTAGGAGAGAGAGAGAAAAGGGTTGCTGGAGTCGTAGGAGAGAGAGAGAGAGAGAGAAAAGGTTTTGATTAAAATTTGAGTTTTAGCTATTTCTAGGGCTAGATTAGTTGACGAGACACGTCATCTCGTCGACGAGTCCTTCAATGATTTCGTCGACGAACTTTCTCTCTCGTCGATGAATTTCAGACTGTCCCAAAAATCCTTCTTGGTATCTTCTCGTCGACGAGGCGTGGCTTTGTCGACAAGGTCCCCTTATGCACTCATTAATGAATTCCCTATGTTCGTCAATGAGGCCTTGTGTAAGAATCCCGGGTTGTTACATAGACAATTGGAGCTTGGACATTGTCTAAGCCAAATAATAAATCTAATGCCCAGTCAGGTTCATTCAAGTGGTAAGGGCAACTGGTGACTTTGGTGACCCCAAGGTCACGGGTTTGATTCCCCCTTAAGAGTATACCTCAATGAATTACCAAGGGTGCGTCAATGGGCGGACGGCTTTTACCCCCCCCCCCCCCAAGTTTGGTGCTGCACCATAGAGTACAAAGTGGCGCGATGGTGGCTAGAGTCCCCAAGTTATCAAAAAATAAATAAATAAATCTAAGATAATAGCTTTTTAGCCATCTTTCGAATGTCCCAAGATATTGATTCTTTGAAGTTGTAAGTTGACGAAGTTGTTTGCTATGTTTGACACCGGCTTTCATTTTAACTATAAATAAAATTAAAAATTATTCCTTTCTTTTTCCAATCATCTCAATCTAATTTTTGAATACATGTAAGATAGAATCCATTGATCGGTTTGGGTGCATTTTTGTATGGAGTAGCAAAGATATACCATACAAATTTGTATGTAGAGTAGTTTCTTTATTTAAATAGGGATCCGATGTAACGCCTCGACCCTCTACGTGGGCCTAGAGTGCTACCAATCCATTCATTTATCTGATAATCCACATTCTAATATCATTTATGCAGCATAAATCATAAATATAATCTTCCAACAAATATAATACTAGAGTTTTCTAAATCTATCTACACACCATAATAAACCATGCTTCCACCTGTATTCACATATATACATATCTCCAAAACATAACATACACTTCCAGTATTCACAAACACAGTATGTTGGATAACCATCCATTTTTCAGAAGACTTAAAATATAAAATATTTACATCCTAAAATATTATCAAAATTATACCATTTTCCTCAAAAGTGCTATAATAGCTCAAGTTCTCTAAGCTCAATCTCGTGGAGGTCATGAAAAAGATAAGTTCATATTCGGGTGAGACACATCTTAGTAAGGAAAGAAACAATATAATAAAACAGTGTGTGGCCAACACGAGGTTTGTATATAACATATTATTCATCATTTGTAAATCATTAAGATAATTTATGAAATCATTTTCTGATCCTATTCAAATACATGTAAGGTATTTTACCCACGAGATTACCTAAGGATAAAGGTGCTTACCTGCCCATATAAGTAGCACCCATCTGCTCTGATACATTAGGCAACCCAAAGGTCACAGCAAAAGCATATCAGGACACTCACCTTACTCAGTAAGTCCTCAAGTGATAGATTAATCTCGCACTCACATAGTTCATACCAAAAGTTTACCTGCGAAGGCTCCCAATAATAGGGAAATCTACCCGCCCATACAAGTAGTTTCCCTCTGCCCTACAACGTTATGTAGCCTACTGCTACATTTGATACAACCAGGGCACTAGCCTTTCTTAGCAAGCCCTCAGGCGAAGAGTTTGTCTCGCCCAAACGTAACATGTTCTACCAGCATAAATACTGATAATACCATAATACATTATTTTGTTTGTCATTATTCTACATTTATCAACTGTTCATGTTTTCATCTTTTACTTTTCATTTCATTTCACTTTACGTGACTCTTTCCCATTTTACATTGTTCATATTTCACATTTCATTTCTATTTTCATACCCAACATCTTTCAGTTGTTTTACATGGTTGCATTAACACTCACATGCAGCATATTTCATAAAACATTTTTATGCTCAGTTCATTTCATGCATATCCTGTATCTCATACATATAACATATTTCCACACAACATTCCTATTTACTCATTTCACAGCATTTAGCAGTAAAATTCATATATATTTCCCATAAAATAAGTCAATCCACATTTAGCATTCACATACTAGAAAAAAAAATACCTTTAATTTCTTACATAATTATTCTGAAAAATATTTCACTTTAATTAGTTCAATTTCACATATAAGTATCTAATAAAATAGCTAAAGGCTCGGAAAACATAATTTAAAAGGTTGACATTTTAAACCCAAACTGAAACATATACACGTATATATAACACAATTCATTTTTCATTAAATTCATAAAAATTCTGGTTTAATATATATATTTTCCCCTTACCTAGTTTCTTGAACTACGCCAATAGGGACCTCGAAAAGATACCTACAGTGCTCAACCGAGCCCTGACATAAAAATTCTAGTTCCATTAAATTAACCTTAAATAAAATACTATTTTAATATTTTCTAAGCCCATAAATTCTAAATTAATTATTATACCCTCAAATATAGTCAATTTACTTATTTCCCAAATTTAACTCTCGCTTTGGAGTGTGGCCTAGAAAACCCTAATTGAAAATTTACTCACGCCAAAATGATAACTATTACGACTAAGACCATGTGGTGGTGCCCGATCGTCGATTT
This sequence comes from Malania oleifera, assembly GCF_029873635.1. Taxonomy (NCBI): domain Eukaryota; kingdom Viridiplantae; phylum Streptophyta; class Magnoliopsida; order Santalales; family Ximeniaceae; genus Malania; species Malania oleifera. The sequence goes on along the minus strand of NC_080424.1, from coordinate 1,590,110 downwards.
AACGGCATATTTAAGGAGAAATTAGGGAAATGGGGAAAAGTTACCTTTCCCCATGAGTAGTGTAACACCCCGAACCCTTAATCCCGGGTCCGGCACGTTATACGTGACAAACCTCGATAATCCATAATCAATATCATATGCAGCGGAAAATATAAATAAAATCTTTATATAACACAATACCAGAGTTGTAACGCCCCGAACCCTTATTCCCGGGTCCGGTGCGTTATACCTGATAAAATCCCTGATAATCCATAATCCATAATATATGTAGCAGAAAATATAACCATAATCTCCACATAACATAATACAAGAGTTTACTAATTCTAACTACCAACCATAATAAATTAATCATCCACCAGTATTCAAATATATACATATCTCCAAAACATTATCCGCTAATACCAGTAAGTTTTACAACCATCCATATCTTATAAAACATAAAACATAAATTATAAAACACAAAATATATATATCAAAATTAACATAAAAATATATCCTTTTTTCTTATATCTTCCAAAAAATGTTATAAAATCTCGAGCTCTCAAAGCTCGATCCTGAGAAATCCTGAAAAAAATGAATTCATATTCGGGTGAGACACATCTCAGTAAGGGAAGAAACAATATATGAAACTCAGCGTGTGACCATCATTAGATTATACATATCATTTTATAATATTTGCAAATCATTAACATAATACTGAAAGTCATTTTCTGATATTAAACAAACACATGCAAATGTTTAACCCACGAGATCACCTGAGAATAGGGGTGATTACCTGCCCATACAAGTAGCACCCCTCTGCTCTAATACATTTAGCAACCCGAAGGTCACGATTTAAGCATACCAGGGCACTCACCTTACTCAGTAAGCCCTCAAGTGTTAAACTGATCTCGTACTCATGTGTTCAACAATAGTTTACCAGTAAAGGCCCTAAGGATAGGGAAATCTACCCGCCTATACAAGTAGGTTCCCTTTGCCCTAGTACGTTATGCAGCTACTGCCACATCTGTAGCTACCAGTGCACTCGTCTTACTTAGCAAGCCCTCAGGCGAAAGGTACTCCTCGCCCATTCGTAACATGTTCTACGTACATACATACTTCTAATATCATAATACATCATTCTTTTCTATCATTATACATTCATGCACATTCATTCATATTCATAACTTAACTTTACATTTCGTTTCACTTTAAGTGACTCTTTCCCATTTACATAATTTACCTTCGTCATTTCATTTCATTGCCATTTTATCGTCATTTCATTTCATAACATTTTCATTTCATTCCTTTGTACTACAGCTGGTCTTTGGCCATCATCAGTTAGTCTACGTAGAAACGTGCTAGATCTGCTAACACAACTCCTTTTAGCTGTCATCAGTTAGTCTACACAGAAATGTGCTAGATCTGCTAACATGACTGTCTTTCAGCTGTCTTACATTTACATGGTTGCATTTAACATACACAGGCAACATTGTCCATATCATATTTTATTTTCATTGCTTTACTTACTTAGCCTGCATCTCATACATTTAACATATATTTGCACAGAATCTCATGCCACACAATTTAGTAATAAAATTCATACACTGCCTGTAAAATAAGCCAACCAACATTTAATGTTTATATACTAAAAATACCTTTCATTTCTTACTTAATTATCCTGAAAATATTTTCCACTTTCATCAGTTCATTTTTGCATATACATATCTAATAAACAGCCCTAAACTCAAAAAAATATAATTTAAACAGTTGACATTTTACTCATACTGAAACATATACACGTACATATAACACAATTTATTTTTCCATTAAATTCATAAAAATTCTGATTTAATATATATTTTTTCCCTTACCTGATTTCTTGAACTACGCCAACAAGGACTCCAAAAAATACCTGCGGCGCTCACCCGGACCCTGAAATTAAATTCCTAGTTCGATAAATTATTCTTGAATAAAATATTATTTAAATATTTCCTAGGGCCATAATTTTTAAATAAATAAATATACCCTTAAATTTAGTCAAATTGCCAAATTTCCTAAATCTCACTCTCGCTTTAGAGTAGGGTTTAGAAAACCCCAATTGAAAAATTACCTATGTCAAAATGACGACAACGACGATTAGGACACCGTGGTGGTACCTGATCGTCAACTCAACAACAGATTTAACCAGAAATTGAGAAATTGAGGAAAAATTACCTTTCCCCAAGAGTAGTGCCTTAGTCATTCTTATGAAAAATCTGTTCCAATAGAAATGTCGGTGGCAGAGTTAGGAACCCAACGACACCTTCCGTTTCCCAATTCGCCGCAAACTCGTTAAGAAATGAGGAAAGAGAGAGAGATGAAGATGGAGAGGCGAGACGACGAGAGAGAGCTAAAGCTCTCTACAATTCCCATTTGCAGAAGAAGCTTCAGCAAGCTTCTTTATCTTGTTTTTTTTTTTTTTTTTCTTTTTTTTTTTCTTTCTTTAACTTACCTTAACTTAACTTTACTTAACATATATATATATATATATATATATATATATATATATATATAAAACTTATATTTTATACTTTATATATATATATATATATTAAGCTTACATATATATTTATATATATATATATTACATATATATATATATGTATATATCTTTATTCCTTATTTTTTACTATTTATTTATTTAATTTAATAACATTTAATTAATTCATTAATTAATTAATAATTATTATTAGTATTATACTATTTATTTTTATTTATTTATTTAATACATTAATTTAATAGTGTTTAACCAATTAATTAATTAATTATTTTTATTATTTTAATTTTTTTTTCTCAGGTTATTACAAGAGTTTACTAATTTCTATTTATAATCCAAAGTATCCATCCAATACCTGCATTTCCATATATACATACATCTCTAAAAGCATTTCAGTATTTTCACAACAATTCCTTACTCAATAGTCTTAAAACATAAAGACATAAAATTTAGATATTTACTTTCTGTGAAAACATCATTAAAATACTTATACCCTTTTTCTTATATCTCCCAATAATGCGATAAAAATCTCGAACTCTCTAAGCTCAATCTCGAAGAAATCCTGAAAAAAAAATAAATTCTTATTCGGGTGAGACACATCTCAGTAAGGGAAGAAACCATATTTTAAAACAGTGTGTGGCCAACATGAGTTTATATATGACATATTATTTAACATTTGAAAATCGTTAACGTAATTTATGAAATCATTTCCTGAACCTAATCAAACACATGCAAATGTTTAACCTACGAGATTACCTGAGGATAAGGGTGATTACCCGCCCATACAAGTAGCACCCCTTTGCTCTGATATTTTTGACAACCCAAAGGTCACAGTTAAAGCATATTAGGGCACTCACCTTACTCAGTAAGCCCTCAAGTGATAAATTATTCTTGTACTCACACTGTTCAACAATAGCTTACCGGCAAAGGTCCTAAGGATAGGGAAATCTACCCGCCCATACAAGTAGGTTCCCTTTGCTCTAGTGCGTTATGCAGCTGCAGCCACATCTGAAACTACTAGTGCACTCGCCTTACTCAGCAAGCCCTCAGACGAAGAGTACGTCTCGCCCAATCGTAACATGTTCTATGTACATACATACTTCTAATATTATTATACATCATTATTTTCTGTCATTATACATTCATGCACATTCATTCCTGTTCATAACTTAAATTTGCATTTCGTTTCATTTTAAGTGACTTTTTCCCATTTACATCATTTACCTTTGTCATTTCATTTCATTGTCTTTTCATCGTCATTGCATTGCATAACATTTCATTTTATTACTTCGTACTACAGCTGGTCTTTAGCCATCATCAGTTAGTCTACGTAGAAACGTGCTAGATCTACTAACACAGCTCCTTTTAACTGTCATCAGTTAGTCTACACAGAAGTGTGCTAGATCTGCTAACATGACTGTCTTTCAGCTGTCTTACATTTACATGGTTGCATTTAACATACACAGGCAACATTGTCTATATCATATTTTATTCTCATTGTTTTACTTACTTAACCTGCATCTCATACATTTAATATAAAATTTGCACAGATTCTCATGCCACACAATTTAGCAGTAAAATTCATGCATATTTCTCATAAAATAAGTCAACCCACATTTAACATTTACATGCTCAAAATACACTTCATTTCTTACATAATTCCTTAAAAAATTTCTTTCACTTTCATTTGTTTACTTTCACACATACATAACTATATCAACAATCCTAAGTTCAGAAAATATAAATTTCATGGCTAACATTTTAAACCCACATAAAAAAACATATATACATAAATAACACATGTTCATTTTTAATTCATGAAAAACCTAATTTAATATATAAATTTATTCCTTACCTTGTTTCTTGAACTACACCGACAGGGACTCCGAAAAAATACCTGCGGTGCTCACTCGGATCCTGAATCAAAAATTCTAATCCCATGTAATTAATCCCGAACAAAATATCATTTTAATATTTTATAGGCCCATAAATTCTAAATAAATAAATATATCCTTAAATATAACCAAATTACCAAATTTCCTAAATTAATTAATTTATTTCCCCAAAATACTACCCAATCTAGCCTTCCCTAGGCTCCACACACCTAAAATTAACATTTAAACTAATATTTAATACTCCTACTTAATTTTCTAAATTATGTTTGCGGGGCCCAAAATTACACCCGCGGCGCTTACTCGGTCCCTGATTCAAAAATCCTAATTCCATTTAAATTATTTTTAAATAACGTACTATTTAAATATTTTCTAGGATCATAATTTTCAATTTACAGTTATACCCGCAAATTTAATTAATTTGTCAAATTTCTCAAATCTCACTCTCGCTTTGGAGTAGGGTTTAGAAAATCACAATTGAAAAATTACCTACGTCAAAATGACGGCGACGACGATTAGAACCATGTAGTGGTACCCGTTCGCCGATTTAACAGTAGATTTAAAGCAAAATTGAGAAAATGAGAAAATAGTACCTTTCCACAAGAGCAGTGTCTAAGTCGTTCCCACGACCAATCTACTCTAATAGAAATGTCGGCAGTAGAATCAGAAATCCAACGGCACATTCCGTTTTCCGATCTGCTGCAAATTCGTCGAGAAATTGAGAGAATGAGAGACGAAAACGGAGAGCAAGCGGAGGGCGCAGGAAAAACTCTCAAGCGACGCTCCTCTCTAGAGAAAAAAAAAATCTTTCTTTCTTCTGAAGCTTTTGCTTCAGGATATCTTCAAACATATATATATATATATATATATATATATATATATATATATTAAACTTTAACTTTTACTTATCCATCTATGATATCTTCAAACATACATATATATATATATATATATATATATATATATATTTTAAACTTTAACTTTTACATAACTTTTATATATATATATTTATATATATCTCTTATTTCAATTATTATTATTATTCTTTTTATTTATTTATTTAATACATCAATTTAATAATGTGTAACTAATTAGTTAATTAGTAATTTTAATTAATTAATTAATTATATATTTTTTTCTCTTAATTATTTTAATCTTTCGGGTCTTTAGAAGTAGTGCCTAAGCCGCTCCCATGACAAATCCGCTCAAATAGAAATATCGATGGTAGAATTAGGAATCCAATGACACCTTCCATTTCCCGATATGCCGAATATCCGTCGAGAAATTAAGGAAAGAAAGAAGAGAGACGGAGGAGTGGCGTCAGCATCCTTTACATATTTTTATATATATATAATCTTTTATTACAATATATTATATTATATTATTTAATTAATAAATATTATTTTTTAATTAATTTTTTAATTTTTAATTTTATTTAATTATTTTTTTTTATTTTTATTTTTCTTTTTGGATCACTACATCCGGAGCTATGCACAATTAGTTTTTTATTAATGAGACTATTATTGTCAAATATATCCATATTAACTATATTTATTTTTTGACTAGAGCGAATATCTCAAAGTTGTAAGATATTATTAACTATTAATTTTGTTAGATAAAATTTTTTGCATAATTAACATGAATTTGGAATTTGAATAATTAATCATATGACTTTTAAATCATTATTGGCTATTTCTTGTTACACGAAATATGGATTTAGTTTCGAAACTCAAAGGCTACCATGATCTTTCATAAACATGAATTTTGACATTTTTTAACTAAGTAAATTTTTATTTGACAAATTTTAGTTTTCTATTCTATTGACTATTTATTATTACATTTATTTTTAAAAATAATATTAATGTAATTGCCACTATATAATGCTAAAGTTAGCCAAAAATAAATAATATCGATTCGATTCAGTTGATTTGGTCGAGAATTTAGTCAATTTTGAACATTAAATGAAATTAATTTCAAAAAATAAAGGTAATTGGGATATTTTACAAACCAAATATTTTTTAATCTTTAAATTTTTAAATTAGATTTTTATTCACTTAAAATTTTATTTTCCTGTTTTGTTGACTAATTATCATTAAAATGTGTTTTAAATATAAATAATAAAATGTGCAGTACTAAATTTGACGAGAATCAAGACAATTTTGAAAATTAAAAGATATGGCAGTCAAGTAAATTTCAAAAAATATGTAGCCACGTTCTTTCCTAAGTATGGATTTTTTTGAAAACTCCTAAATTTTAGAATAAACTTTTATTGGTTGAATATTTTCATTTTTCCTTTCTGTAGCAAAATATAAATGTTGAACAAATACAAGGGATATGATAATTTTTTACACACACGATGCCGCAATCAAATTTGAAAATTAAATATTCAAGTAATCAAGTTAATTTTAAAAATTATAGTCAACTCCCAAACAAGAGATGTTCAACATTTATAAATTTTAAAATAAATTTCATTCGTCGTTGTTGCCAAAATTTGTTCGATAGAGTTTGGATAAATCACGACTTCGATCACCTGTCAATAATGAGATAAAGACAACTTAAAGGACCCGAGGTATACTCCAAGAGTTTACTTTGATGCCTAAGTCAAAAGATTGGGAAGGATTATGTGATCATAATAATAAAGGAATGAGTGTGAATGAGATGTCTTGTCTTCCTAATGGGGTCCCTTTTTATAACCATTCAATATACCTCTTTATTGATTTTTTTATTTGTTGACTCTATTAGTTCAATCTTATTTTGACAATATCAAATCACTTGGTATTTGATATGTGCATTGAGATAGTGAACATGACCTATATTAAACATGCACGAAATGATAACAAGTCACAGAAGCCATAAAGAATAAAACATACATATCTTCGCAAAATCCATGGAACTTAAAGAGTACAAGAATGAAAATGTAAGCAACAAGTTCAAGAGCGTCATGGGAATGGATACTTAGAACTCGTGCATTTATATTTTTCTATGATTTAATTTGAAGCTCAAATCATAATCTAGAATGACCTTATGACTCATGCATTTCATGTACACCATTAGGCGACATTCATGGACTTAGAAATATTTTTAAAATTTCAAAAAATATTTTTATAAAAGAGCCAAGAAAGAGAGGAAATCAATTTTTCAAAGTATAAAAAAAAATTCAGGAAAGAGGTACTTTAGACGACCGAACTCAGCAGTCAGTCGCCTGAAATTGCCATTTCAGAAGACTGAAGATAACCTTAGTCATCTGAAGCATTTTTTCAGAAGACCGAAGATTAAGTTCAGTCGCCTGAAGAATTAATGGTGAAATACAAAACCTGACAAAAGCACCTTAGAAGACTGAACTCAGACTTCAGTCATCTAAACCCGACACTTTAGTCGTCTGAACATTTCAATCGTTTGACCCTGTGTCTAGGTTATTTTTTTGAAACTTTAAGGAACTTCAGTCATTTGGGCTTTTGACCTTAGTCGTTTAAACTCGCGGGAAAACTTAAAATTTTAATTTTTAATAAGAGAACTCACGAGATATTTTTTGATCAAACGGTCAAGATTAATTCTAAGGGTAAGACACCTATATATTGAACATCTAAACCCTAGTGCGTAAGCTAAGATCATTGAGAATAGAGGAGAACAAACCTTTGGCACTCGCTTGAGGAGATTGCACGTCTATCTCAACTTGAACACACCGCTGAAACTTTAGATTGGGATTTCAAGTTCTTACATCGAATCTGAACTAAGACTACCTCGTTATATATATATCAATAAGCAAATCAGTATATATGAAAAACTCTTATGAGAATAAACATGAAAAAGGAGTGCACAATGATTGCTAGATTGTCTTTTGATATATATATCTTGCAAAGAACTTTTCATATCTAAATCAGTTATTGAACATAAGTTGATTGATTGATCTTGAGTGCATTTATGTATAGGTTATTTAAATAAGATCACTACTTAAGAAAGGTTTTTGCCATAGGTTAACCAGTTTTGATTCAAGTGTAACGCCCCGAACCTTTAAACCTGGGTCCGACGCGTTATACTTGATAAAATCCCTGATAATCCATAATCCATAATATATTCAGCGGAAATATAATCATAATCTCCATATAACATAATACTAGAGTTAACTAATTCTAACTACCAACCATAATAAATTAATCATCCACTAGTATTCAAATATATACATGTCTCCAAAACATTATCCACTAATACTAGTATGTTTCACAACTATCCTTTCATAACTGAGTTAAAACATAAAGATATAAAACATAAAATATACATATAAGAATTAACATAAAAATGTACCATTTTTCTTATATCTTCCAAAAATGTTATAAAATCTCAAGCTCTCAAAGTTCGATCCTGAGAAATCTTGAAAAAAAAAGAATTCATATTCGGGTGAGACACATCTCAGTAAAGGAATAAATAATATATTAAACTCAGCGTCTCGCCATCATGAGATTATACATATCATTTTATAATATTTGCAAATCATTAACATAATACTGAAAGTCATTTTCTGATCCTAAACAAACACAAACAAATGTTTAACCCACGAGATTACCTGAGAATAGGGGTGATTACCCGCCCATACAAGTAGCATCCCTTTGCTCTAATACATTTAGCAACCCGAAGGTCACAGTTTAAGCATACCAGGGGACTTACCTTACTCAGTAAGCCCTCAAGTGTTAAATTAATCCCGTACTCATGCATTCAACAATAGTTTACCAGCAAAGGCCCTAAGGATAGGGAATTCTACCCGCCCATACAAGTAGGTTCCCTCTGCCCTAGTGCGTTATGCAGCCACTGCCACATCTGAAGCTATTAGTGCACTCGCCTTACTCAGCAAGCCCTCAGGCGAAAGATATGCCTCGCCCAATCGTAACATGTTCTACGTACATACATACTTCTAATATCATAATACATCATTCTTTTCTGTCATTATACATTCATGCACATTCATTCATGTTCATAACTTAGCTTTGCATTTCGTTTCACTTTAAATGACTATTTCCTATTTACATCATTTACCTTTGTCATTTCATTTCATTGTCATTTCTTCGTCATTTCATTGCATAACATTTCATTTCATTACTTCATACTACAGCTGGTCTTTAGCCATCATCAGTTAGTCTACGTAGAAACGTGCTAGATCTGCTAACACAGCTCCTTTTAGCTGTCATCAGTTAGTCTACGTAGAAACGTGCTAGATCTGCTAACACAGCTCCTTTTAGCTGTCATCAGTTAGTCTACACAGAAGTGTGCTAGATCTGCTAACATGGCTGTCTTTCAGCTGTCTTACATTTACATGGTTGCATTTAACATACACAGGCAACATTGTCCATATCATATTTTATTTTCATTGCTTTACTTACTTAGCCTGCATATCATACATTTAACATATATTTGCACAAAATCTCATGCCACACAATTTAGTAATAAAATTCATACACTGCCTGTAAAATAAGCCAACCAACATTTAATGTTTATATACTAAAAATACCTTTCATTTCTTACTTAATTATCCTGGAAATATTTCCCACTTTTATCAGTTCATTTTTGCATATACATATTTAATAAATAGCCCTAAACTCGAAAAAAAAATAATTTAAACAGTTGGCATTTTACCCATACCAAAACATATACACGTACATATAACACAATTTATTTTTCCATTAAATTCATAAAAATTATGATTTAATATATATTTTTCCCCTTACCTAGTTTCTTGAATTACGCCAATAAGGACTCTGAAAAATACCTGTGGCGCTCACCCAGACCCTGAATCAAAATTTCCTAACTCCAATAAATTATTACTGAATAAAATATTATTTAAATATTTCCTAGGGCTATAATTCCTAAATAAATAAATATACCCTTAAATTTAGTCAAATTGCCAAATTTCTCAAATCCCACTTTCGCTTTGGAGTAGGGCCTAGAAAACCCAATTAAAAAATTACCTACGTCAAAATGACGACAACGACGTTTAGGACCCCGTGGTGGTGCCTGATCGTCGATTCAAGAGCAGATTTAAACAGAAATTGAGAAATTGGGGAAAAATTACTTTTCTCTAGAAGCAGTGTCTAAGTCGTTCTTATGAAAAATCTGCTCCAGTAGAAATGTCGGTGGCGGAGTTAGGAACCCAACGACACCTTCTGTTTCCCGATCGGTTGAATATTCGTCAAAAAATGAGGAAAGAGAGAGAGGAGATGGAGACGGAAATGAAGACGGCGACGGAGAGCCTGAACTCTCCTTCTTCTCTGCGCTGGAAGCTCAGCTTTCTTATCTTCTTTTCCTTTTTTTTTTTTTTCTTAACTTACCTTACTTACTTAACTTATAAGATATATATAACTTATACTTTAACTTTTATATATATACATATATATATATTTTATTTTTTACTATTTATTTATTTATTTATTTTAATTTAATAACATTTAATTTATTAATTAATTAATTAATTTTTTTTCATACTATTTATTTTTTATTTGTGTATTTAATACATTAATTTAATAGTGTTTAACCACTTAATTAATTAATAATTTTAATTAATTATTTTTTTTTTATTTTTTTCGGGTTATTACATCAAGTGTGTGTTAAGTTAAAGGATTTATTATTTAGATATATTAAAACACTTGATTGAATATCCTTAGTGTTCAAAATTGTTTATTTTATTGAGGGATATCTTCTGGAAAACATTATATTTAGTTTGTGAATTTTGGAAATCATATTATATATATGTATTGGCATATTATAAAGATCATTGTGTGATTGAATATTTGAAAAAAAGTTGTTGATTTTGAATGATCTAATATTCAAGACAAAGTTTTTTGAATAAGTTCACATTAGATATTCATGCATTTTCGCAAAGTGAACTATAACCCAAATTTTCTACAAAGTTTTTAATTATATCATCACTTGAGAGTTTTGGTAAAAAGGGGAATTGGTTGTTGAAGCATATATCATTCATTAAATGATTGTATCGTTTCATACATTCCGAACTTCAAATTTCATCATATGATTATGTATTAGGAAGTTGAATTGTACTCACTAGCTTTTGTTGGAAGCAATTTTGAGTGTTTTACAGATTTCATTGTATTCACGATTCGGGTTGTGAACGGGGTTTGAGGAGAGAGTTGTATCTCTTGTAAGTAGCGAATTAGGAGTAAGTTGTATCTTTTGTAAGCAGCGGATTGTAAGGGAAGTTTCATCCCAAATTTAGGAGCAAAGATTATAGTGGAATCCTTGAGCGGATTGCTCAAGGCGAGGACATAAGTTGGGTTAGCTGAATCTCGTAAAAACTGCATTTGCATTCTCTTTTCCCTTATCTCTTTATTTTCCGCATTGCATTTCAATATCTAGCTTGCTTGTGTATGTTGAATAACTTCACACACACTTAATTGGGTAAAAAGGGAGTCATTGATATAGTAATTTAAATCAGCTTCAAATCCCTATCATTAATTAGTTAAATATAGAAGTAGGGATTAATTGGTAAATAAGTTTGAAAGAATTTAAAATACCCAATTCACCCCCCTCTTGGGATTACACCAAAATCAACACTTTTCTTTGGATCATAAGGGTTACATTTTGGCTATGAATATGTTATTAGGGAGTAAAGATTTGTGTGCTATCCACTTGATTTAATTAATGGACACTATCTTTTGTTTATTCATCCTTTGATGTCTTTTCCTTTTATGGTCTTATGTAAATTAATGTCGTGTTTAATGTTTGGGTCTCTTTTTTAGATTATATCAATTGTCCCCTCATTCTCGAGTTTTAGAGTTACCTTTTTTACTCGAAAGTATATTACATTTACTATAAGTCATTTTATTATTATGAGACTCAAGTTAAGTCATATTCTTTAATGGACGTGGCTCTACCAGAGCCAACCGAGAGAGTTTAAGTGAATTTCCTTTGAAAATGGCTTAATCGAGTTGTTTATATGGACCTGAAGTTGGTTAAAGTGACTTTGAGATTATCTTCTACTAGGAATAGCTCCATCCATGTCTATCTCATCACTGAGTGATTTTATTTGAGCTACCCGCTCTTGGCTCGAGTCAATATTGTGACGACTTGCTTAATTTCTACATTTTTTTTTCATAATATAATAAATTCAATATCACAAATCTCAGCTCAGCAGATCATAATCCACCTGGATCCATGGGTACCACGGATACATCAGAACATAAAACGGAAGCCTAAGCAGCAGGAAATAAACAATCAAATACATCTCATTATACCATACATTACAATACCAGAGTAACTACAATCACTATACACATATATGCGCAACACTCAACCCAAAAAGATGTCTTAGGGCCATTTCCACAAAATACATCCGACACTATCAAAATATTTACCCTTCTGGAAGGGCAGATCTACCGTACTAGATCAATAGGGCTTTACCCACTCTCCTATCAGGGGCTCCTGAAAAGTATATAAAATTTTGGGGTGAGACACCTCTCAGTAAGGAAAATCAACTAATACCAATGTGTGGTAACATGAGTATTTTGTGTTATACATATATCATACAGAACATATTCAATAACTATTTTGTCAAATCTGGAAAAACATATATATCATCAAAACATGGCAGAACATACTGCATTTTCATAAACATATTTCATCTCATATAATAATAATAATACAAAAACATTCCTGATAGGTTAGTTGGTTGTTGTTATGTATTACCCCCACATGACTGGGTTGTGTAGCTCGAAGGCGGGACCTGACAATGGTTGGCCAACCACTGCCAAGTCAAAAGTACAGTCTATAAGTCTAATGGGTCTGCCTGACCTGGTCCGTACATTAGGGACGCTCACACACTTCTTAAAAACCACATCGACCATCCAATCTCACACCACTTCATACAACGGTGTTAACACAAATATCATGATCACGAAGACCATGGACAAAAAGCAACGGTACCGTGCAAGTGCTAGCCTAGACCAAGCCAATCAGGTTCTGATATCATATAACATATACTGAAACTGTGATACATGGATATCTCATATCATTAATTATCAGATCAATCATATAATTTTGCATATATATACGTATATCATGAAAATCATCGGCCCGTATACCGGTATTACACATTTTATCATAGCTCTGCCCGTATACCGACAAATCATAGCATAGCCTGTGTGTTGGTAAATCACATCCATAGTTCGGCCCATATACTGGCAAATCATATGCATAGCTTGGCCCGTACGCCAGCAAATCATAGCACAGTTCGTACGCTGGCAAATCACATCCATAGCACGGCCCGTACGCCGGCAAAATATATCCATAGCTCAGCCCATATGCTGGCAAATCATAACACATAGCTCAGCCCGTACGCCGGCAAATCATAACACATAGCTCAGCACGTACGCTGGCAAATCATACATCAAAACTCGGCCCGTACACCGGTTTTCCATTGTAAAAATCCGTATCATAATCACATTTCCAAAAAACAGTATTTCATAACAATTTCTACTCAAGCCACACTGACAGGTTTTTCACATATCAACATACCATCATTTTAACAGTATTTTCTCAAATGTAAATCATATATAAATATATTTATTTTCCTAAAACCAAATGCTATAACGATATACATATTTTTCATAAAATACTAGCTTAGTTTATCCCCTTACCTGATTCTTGAAAAGCCTCAAAGAAAATTTGCCCCGCACCCATAGGATTCCTCATTCAACACCCTGAAAATAACATTCCCCATAACTAAAGTTCAGTATTTTCTACGCGTATAACACTTTCTGCAACTGTTAAAAATCCAAATATTGAGTAGAAACCCTTACCCTAGATTTGGGATGGTTTCCACCTCAGTCCCACCGACAATCCGCTTCGGTAGACTTGCAGAGAACTTTTCCAGGAGCGTCGTGGTGGCTTCAGATCCTTGAACCGGCGGAAATTCGGCTCAAAATTAAAGAGAGAAGGAGGAGGAACCGAAAATCTAGAGAGAGAAGGGGTTTCTCGCGAATTTTCTGCAGAAAAACCCAATTTTAGCATATTTATTCATAGGCCTTCGTCGACTCATCGTTGAGGCCAGTAGAAAATTTGTCGATGAACTCTCTCCTTCGTCAAAGAAATTCAGAAACCCAAAAATCATCCCCTTGGTATTTCCTCGTCGATGAGCCACGTCACCTCGTCGACGAGTCCAATTATATTTTTGTCGACGAATCCAATCCTTGTCTACGAGCTTCTGTTATACCCTCGTCGACGAGTCCCCTGTATTCATCGACGAGGAGCTGAAAAATTCTTGGGACTTATCCTTTCCAAAATGCAATGTCGTTGACGAACGCGAAACGTTCGTCGACGAAGTCGACTGCCTCCTTCTATTTCCGGTTTCCATTTCCTTTTCTTTTTATTATTTAAATACCATTATTCTTCGGGTCGTTACAGATATCATCAAATGGCTCAATTCAATATGAATTTTCAACGTGTGAGCTAGATATTATCCTAACACCTTCATTCAAGTTGGATTTTCCATAACCTAAGCTGACCCTCAAAATCATGGCCAATCTATCATCTTAATGACTTCATCCGAGTTGTCCCAATTTTTCGAGCCGCCTTGCCCTTTAGAATGGCTTATGCAAATCGATCCTCAAAATTCGAGTCAAATCCGGGCTGATCTTGTTCAAGGACAACTTAATCCAAATCAGCCGATAATAACCCAAACTAAATAGCTATATATACATTTACAATTCATTGGGCAGAAGGCTTCATCATCTAAGGTTGAACCAATCTTTGGTCATGCATTTTTTCTGCCATGCAAGTGTGAACCAACTAAATTGGCTTTATTAATTCAGGTAATTCTATTTTCACCAAATTGTACTCACCCTTACCCAAGATAACTTTATAATACTTACACGATAAACGATCTATCATTCTAATTGCCAGAATTATTAAATGTGTATTTTTTTTAAAGTAAGTATTCATTATAATAAAATCATATGACAAAATGAAATCTAAGATCATCTTTAAGGCTCATTTTTTTTCACCATATCCATATCTTCCATGTATCCTCTCATAAACTTTATTATCCCTTCCAAAGTGTCAATTCGGATATACTCTCTAAATATTTTTGTTTCATTCTTGATATATCTTGCATAATTGTATCTACATCTTCCCAATATTGTCTTTTAACGTTTTTTGCTAAACATAATTGAAGAGCATGAATACTAATGATATTTATTATCTCTTCGCCTTAGACTATCTTTATTTTTATAATTTGATCCCTTACTTTTTTTACATCCACAGCGCCGTCTTTTAAGTTTTTTTATATGCAATAATTTCTACCTTATTCTTTAGTTTATCTTTTTCAGTGTACCAAAATTTAAATTCTAATTTATCAATTTCTCTAACTCTATCCCTCACCCTCTTTGTTTCTTGAAGGCAAATTAGATTAATTTTTCTTATAATCGTTGTGTACACAATTTGCATGCTTTTATGTGTAGGTGTCCCTATATTTCAAGTTGCTAATTTAATCACAATCTCTTAAACTAACTTATTTACCTTCCCAAGTTTAAAAATAAAAACTTTGGCAAGAAGCAAGTGAAAAATATCACAATGAAAGACAACAAATAATCACAACAAATAACAAGATGAGGGAGAGAGAGACACAACACAACGATTTAATGTGGTTCGGCTCAAAGCCTACGTCCATGCCTTAACACCAAGTCAAGGATTCCCAAATCCACTAAAGAATCTCCTTTCAAGCCTGATAAGCCTTTACAATAAGGGTACACAACCCAGCTGCTCACCAAGAGCTACAACAAGGTGTTCACCAAGAAGTACCTTCCAATGGCTCACAACGAACCTCCAAATACAATGAATCAATTCAAGTAGATACAATATGAAATGCTCCTTCTTGAGCTGATGTTACAAGTGTAAACCTCACACTACTCTCAAGTGATGTATAACTAGAATAGAGGGCAAGAGAGCTTGAGAGCAAAATGTGAAACCTAGAGTGAATGCATAATCAATATCCTCAACAACCAATGCTTAATCCAGTGTAAAATGAATGCATGAGGTATATTATTGCCAAGAATAAGAGCACATTGCTAGCTAGCCGTTGGATATTGATGGAGAAGAGATAAGGCAAAAACTAGTCGTTATCGCACATTTAATGCAGTATGCTCGAGCCCACTCGTCGACGAGTCCATGGACTAGTCGACGAGTCATACACGTGCATTAGTCGACGAGTGCCCTATTCTCATCGACGAATATTCTCTGCAGGTTCAGATAGGTCTTGGTATCTATTCGTCGATGAGTCCCCTATACACGTCGATGAACCATCTTCATACACTGGTCGACGAATCCTCTGTTCTCATCAATGAGTCACCTTTGCAATCTCAGGCAGGTCTCGGTAACTCTTTGTCGACGATTCCCCTGTTCACGTCGACGAGTCACGTTCATACTTTAGTCAACGAGTCTTTCTATAATCTCATATAGGCCTCGATAACTCTTTGTTGATGATTCCCCTGTTCACGTTGACGAGTCTCCTTCATGAACTAGTCGACGAGTCCCCTGTTCTCATCGACAAGTCCCTTTGTTTCACTACTTAAAAAAGGCCTCAATGTACTTAGGACAAGTTTAAGCAAAGTGGTTTTGTTCTAATTAAAATCCAATCTTGTTCAAAAGTAATTTTGACCAAGTATAATATGTCTTGATTGATAAAATATGTGTAAAAGCCGCTTTGATGTCTTATGCAATTACGTGACTCAATATGTATGTGTAAAACTTAGTTTTAATGTTTTAAACTAATATGAACTAAATGCATATGCAATTGCTAAGCTTTTGCAAGATATTCTCATACACATCATACACACAAGAGTTACAACATAAATCCTACTTCACACATAACCCAACAAGTATGTAAAGAATACAAGCTTTCGTAAATGCTCCGGTTGGTTGTGCTTTGGGTGTTCCATGTATGTGCCTTGGTTATGACCCTTTGCTCATTGTTTATTTGATAAACGTTTGACCCTTATGCTTGCTTTGATATTGTCATGTCTATCCGAATTTGAGGAAAAATGTTAGCTAACCTAAGACCTACTAATGAGTTGTTATCATCAAAACAAACTGGAAATAAGAGCCTTAGCCACTAGGGCTAATAGTGCCACATAGCCTCTCCATCTTTAGGATTTATTTTAGAGTTAAAAGTACACACTTTTAAATATGTTGACAAATTTTGAATAGCCTACTACTTTCTAATCGAAAAAATCTAACAAACATATAGCAAATTACATTATATATGCACCAATTCACAAAGCTAACATAATAACAAAAATCAAAAAGTTTAAACGACAAAGCCACGCACATGATGGTACTATATAAAGATATTGATTAATTTCTAACACTTATGGAACTGCTTATTTAGACTTGATGTTTGAAACTTCAAAATAAGATGGAGGCAACTAATAAAAATATAGGAAATAAAGAAGAAAATAAACAAAAATTTGAGCAAATACAAATCATGTGACGAATGAATACTTTTCTAGCTGCACATAAAATTTTATGCACAATTTGATGAAATATAAATCTCACAATCATGAACAAGAAGCAATTTTATGGAAAAATAAATGTCACAACAAAGTGAAGAAGACTTAGAGTATGACTTGCCTTCGTAAGAACAAAGTCAATGAGCATAACACCCACACTAAAACAACGTTTTGAGTCGAAGGTGAAGGCTCCTCCCACTTTGGTTGTGTGCTAGAATCTGTTAGAGATGGAGCCAAGAGACAGCTGGAGATGACGCGTTGCTGAGTCAGAAAACGCGGTGGAATTATCCCTCAATTTATTCTCCATTAATCTCAATTTTAAACTTCCAATTTGTATTTGATTATCATTTAAACTTCCGAGCCTATAAAAAGAGGGCTGTGGAAGATGTTTTACATAGCAGTGTAGAGATAGCACAACACAGTGCAGAGAGAGCACAGAGAGTGCAGAGAGAGCTGAGAGGAAGAAGGGAGAAAGAGAGAGAGAGAAAACTAGAATTGTAACATTTTTCGGCAAGTTATTGAATAGTTGGTGCGTGCTCCGTGGACGTAGGTCGTTATTGACCGAATCATGTAAATTTTTTGGTGTTACTTTGATCTGAATGCTCACAAGGTCCTTACAGAATCCACCTAATAGTTTCCATTCTCAGCAAGATTTAGAAAAATCAAATGGCAATAATCGGGAAAAAAAAAATTCACCGGCTTTGTGTTGCAAGAACAGTGTGCATAAATCATAGCCACTCCTAGAATCACATTAGAAGCAAGGTAGAAGGAACATGGAACGAGGAAAGGGACGACAGAGGGAAGGAATAGAGTATGAAAAAGCAAAATGAAATTTAAATAGCTCTAACTATATGGCAACAACCAAAAATCACAAATAGTAAGCAAATGGAGGACAAAATGAAGAAGAGAAACAAAGAATCGTGAACTTAAATGGAGCAAATGGATTTTGGTAAAAACAAATTTATCTATGCAAATATGTCGTAAAACAAATGGATTCATTATAGATATAACAAAGATCATGTACTATATTTTGTTAAAGTAAAGCAACAATCATAGAATAATATATAGAAAAATAATTTGTAATTTAAAATATTGATGGAGATTGAACTTGATGTTTGAAAATTGGCGAAGAGTGAGCTTTCATTGCGAACAAGAAAAAGCCACACTTACAATTACATATAAAGAAGACATATCGAAATGAAATAGACGAGAACTTAGTTCAGTGATACATTAGTTGCAATATTTACATGCAGTAGTTTTTGCAAGAAAAAAAAAGGTAGGAAATAACCAAAGGTTGTCAACAAAATAGTGTTTGTTACATAGCTTGTTTTCTCCGGGACACATATAGTGCACATTTGCACTACCCAAAGACGCAGTAGTTTCATTGTTCTTAAGTGTAAATGTGCATAATAGGAATGGGTAGGCATGCAATGGACTTCAACTTTCATCATATCATTTTGCAATCTAATTGCGAGTGGACAAGTAATTAGGGGTGTGTAGTCAGTCGATTCGGTCATTTTGGCCAATTAACTGAATTAATTGAATTTTTTCGATTAATCTCACTCCATAATTGAATCGACCGAATTGAGCTCTTTAATCGAATTGTACCCGACCGAACCGAATTGTCAGGTAATTCGGTTAACTGAATTTAATCGAATAAAGTTAAAATTAATTATAGAAAAAAATATGAATGTGTAATTTGTAGGACGAAATGAGAATGACCAAATGGAACATTGGAAGTTTGCTTCCTACCCTAAAATCATATAATTTAATAATTTATATTTAATTATTAATTAATTAAAATTTGGATAATTCAGTTAGCAGAATTACATTTTCTACGTAGTCGAATCGAAAATTGAATACCCGAATTTATCCTATTTTGAAACTGAATCAAATCGAATTATAAATTAACTCGACCGAACCGATCGTTTAATTCAATTAAAACCGAATTATGTTCAATTGAAATCAAATTATGCTCACCCTATATATCTATTTACGTTGAAGATACAATGATAGGTATATATATGAAAGAATTTTATAGCTGACTTGTTGTGCATGCATGTATCCATGTGTTTTGTGGATGTTGATAATGTTATGGTAGGCCAATTTAGCTCTAGACCATGAAACAACGTCGCATTATTATAGTTGGTTTATGAAGAATCTTGAGCGATTAAGAAACCCGAATGCAATTTGTTCCCCCGATTGTTTTGGTTCAAAATCAGTGTCCTTAGGTGATTAAATAGATAAACAGGCATGATAAAGAACTTAAAATATTAGACCCGAATATATATATATATATATATATATATATATATAATTATTTAGGGTTTTACCATTGATTTTAAGATTCATTGTTTTATATTTACGTAGGCTTTTTCGAATTTATTTTTCTGGAAATCAAACGCATGTTGCTGTAGCCTGTATGATTTTGGCACGTTCATGTGTTGGCGGGCTTCTATCTCGGAAGAATTCGAACGCGTGGTCGTGGGATGGGGAACGTGTGCTGCGTTTGACAGGGGGAGACGAATGGAGCTGTCGCCCGATGGAGCTCCGATTAGACTTGGTGGGTCTGCAGATTAGCACATCGGGAGGAATCGTTTAGAATTGGGGCTCTCAATTCAATTTTTCCTCTCTCTCGCGCAGATTTCCTTTTTCTTTGGGGTTGTTCGTCGTCATTTTGTTGTGGTCATCACTGGAGCGGTACTATATTTTTATGTTGTCATTTTTTTTTTGATAATCATTTTGTGATGCATCAGCGTATCACTGTGCAATATGTGGTATTCAAACAATATTGATATGCGTTTTGATTTTTATATTTGGCTCTTTAAATAATGACAATAGAGAAAATCAATAGTGACGATAATGGAGATAGTCGAGTCCCATGTTGAAGGGGAAGATACCAATGTTTCCGTACCTCGGGGAGGGCCAATATATGTGTCTGATTTCATCAGTCCCCTTACTGGAGTTTCTGACTTCCGGGCTTCTGTAGTTGAACATCTCCAGGTATGAGTGACTAAGAATTCATATTTGTGTTGGTCATAATTCCTGTTTTTTTGTGGTTTTTCTGATGCTGCTTTGAAAACCATAATCGGTTATTTGTTTCATTTTAATATTTTGCAGAATTTGAGAGCAGAAGTTTGTTCACACATGTCTCACGCATGTGAAGAAGATATTTCGTAAGTTTTTTCTTTCGAGAATTTCAGCTGACCTGATTTTCTTGTTATTTTCTTCAGTAGAAGGTGGTTATGCTTATGGATTGGGTGGAGGATGGCTGTTCTTTTAATTAAATATTTGAACATTCTCTCATCGTTTATGCCAAAAATGCAACCCTGTAAAAACATTTGTTATTGGAAAGTTATACCGGTCAGGATCTTACTCAACTTGCATTATTGGAATTGAAGTTGGGGTTTGCAAGGTGTTGGCCGAGGATGGTTATTATTGAGTTAGGAAATGTTTTTTGCTTATGGGTCAGATTTGTTATAAAGGGCTTAGCAAATAATAGAGAATAATAAGCTGAAGAGAACTATGGAAGAGGGATAAGGATAGGCCTTGGCAACTGTATCTGCAGTCGAGCGATCCCACTTTGGTGAGAGCAATTGCACCCTCTAGGAAAGTCACGATGCAGGGAATTTTCTGAATCTATTGTTTTAAAACAAATTCGTACTCCTTTCTATATAGATTACTGAGTGGTGTTCTTGGAGACCAAAAAGTCAATCAAGATTTGGACTTTTTGTTTTTTGGGTTGCTGTCGGTATGTTAACCAAAATAAATGAGAAAACCAGAGCCGTAGAAGAAAACTCAGCCAAACCTGCAGTGTCCCGGAACACTGCATGCTCATGGAACCGGGAAGGGGGGGGGGGGGGGGAGTTCATTGGTGGAAGAGACCTCCTTAGTTACTAGCCTGCTTTCCACCCAAGCAGCAAGGGAGTGAGCTGTTTTATTTGCTTCCCTGGGAGCAGAGGAGAAGACAGCTGGATGTCACGAAGAATTTCCTTTATATCTTGAATGAGGTAGTTGATGTCCGATTAACATTGTCTCAACCTTTGCCATTTACAATTACTTTTACATCATACTTCATAAAAACATCAGAGAAACCTTCAGCAGCAGCTTTTGAAACGGCAAATCAGGCAGCAAGAGCTTCCTCAATCATGGCATCAGATGCTGGGAAAGGTTTAACCCAGGCTTTATAACTGTACCCCTACTACTTCTAGCCCTGCTGCATAAGCCATAGAGAAGGAGGATTGAAAAGTAACATCAAAGTTCATCTTTACTGAATATGTATTAGAATTTTGCCACCAAGAGGTTACTGTTTTTCTGAGAAGATCTGGGAGATTGAAGATCAGTGACCAATGATCGATGAATGTTCTGATAAGGCGTGGAGAAATGCACTGTCTCATCTTGTTTTGACAAGCTGGGTGATTTGAGAATAAGCATTGATTTCTGAAAGCGCAAAATTTTTCCATAAGAATGGCTGTAAACAGGGGCTATTTTTCTCCAAGGAGACGGTCAAAACCAAAACTGGTTTTGGGTTGGAAACATAATTCAATCCGTTGCATCGGAGAATTAACCTAAACCTGATCCATTTTAATTGAGGAAAACCAAAGCATTCTTGCAAGCTGAAATTTGAAGAATAAATGTGGAGATGTTTCATAATTATTCCCACAAAGTGGGTAGCCAAGATCTGGAATTATCCAT